>NW_027065855.1:0-20432 GCF_032884065.1 Artemia franciscana | reverse complement strand
TTGTCCATGGGAAAAACAATCAGTATTAAGTTCTATCCCACATTTTTCTAATAATTGACCTTGAGCTTTGTTAATGGTGATTGCAAATGCTAATCGAATTGGGAATTGCAATCTTTTAAATTGAAAAGGCAGATCCGTTGGAATCATGGGAATGCGAGGAATAAGAACAGCCTCACCCTCAAAAGGCCCTGTCAAGATTGTGGCCTCTATTAGGTTTTCCATTGTTTTTTTTTACGGCAAGTCGCGTGCCATTGCAAAGCTTTGGTGGGTTGATATTTCTTAACAGTACTATTGGTACGCCTATTTTTAGTTTTAGCACGTGTGGTGGAAACCCTGAAAGATCTATGGAATTTAAAAATTCAGATAGATAATTAACCGCTTCATTGGGTTCCAAAACTGTGTCGACTGACTTGTAAAGGACTGCCTGGTCTAGAATCTTGGTCAAAACAATATTGCTGATTTCGTGGATGTCTATATTTTTGGGTGCGAGAATCGCTCTTTCACTTAGCCATTTATTATTTTTATAATTTTTAGAATATTCGGAAATACTTTTTCAATCAATTCATTTTTGGACGTCATTAAATTACAGAAATCAGCAGGTAGTTGTATACGTCCTGAAATTGAGTCTACTGGGAGCTTTCCGTTTCCAATTGCCAGCAATTGATCTGAAAATGTTTGACCAGAGTCATCGTTTTGCAATCGGACACGCATATTTGTAGTTAATTTTAATATTTTTACGTGTGCCCATAAATTAGAATTTTTTCAGGCAAGTATTCATTTCGTCTGCAGGAGTTGATCTAGGTATTATAGGTAATGTTTGCCTGAAATCTCCCGCAAGCAATATTAATGTGCTGCCAAAGGGTTTCGACTTCCCTCTCAAATCTTTCAAGCATTGATCCAGAGCCTCGAGCGATTTTTTGTGTGCCATTGTGCACTCATCCCAAATAATAAGTTTGCATTGCTGCAATACTTTACCCATCCCAGATGATTTGGAAATATTGCACGTGGGAGTTTCTGTAGAATGCAAATTGAGAGGCAATTTCAAAGCGGAATGAGCAGTTCTTCCACCAGGCAGCAATGTTGCGGCTATTCCGGACGACGCAATTGCCAACGCTATATCATTTTTTGATCAAATTGATGCCAGAATCAGTTTTATCACAAACGTTTTACCAGTACCTCCTGGCGCATCCAAAAAGAAAATTTCTCCAACGTTGTTATCGACACAATGCATTATCGTATCATAAATGTCTTTTTGTTCCGACGTTAACTTGGAAATGTTATTTTGTACATACGACAATAGATCACTCGTACTGTAACTTTGTTCACGATCCAATTCTACACATGTCGAAACAGCAGCGATACGGTTAGGTGAAGGCATTCCCAAATCCTGAAGAGGTTTGTTTGCCATACGTATGCACAAATCTTCTATAATAACTAAAGTGTAGTTATAAATTTCTGATGTAAAATCAAAAGTCATATCTGACGTCTCTAACTGTTTTCGATGGAGTATATCTTCGGACATTTTTGACTTATATTTTTCCCATAACTCTGTAGGAGCTGATGGAGAGCAAGTTGTTAAAATGATGCGAAACAATGCACGACTTCTTCAATAAATTCAGAGCTTGGCATGCACTACGGTAAGTGTCATGTATAGTACCGTTTACAGTTCTCAAATACTCAAAGGATGTCGGACCGGGTACATTCACCAAAAGCAGGCGTAGAAAGAAGCATTCATGTTGATTGGGGTGAACGGTGTAGAGTCTTCCTATCGTGGTATCTTTGAAGATGGTAGGTTGGCCGTCGACTGACTGGCTTCACTATGAAATACATATCGCCGAACCTTAGTTTTTTTAACTAAAATCTGGTAGGCATTGATGACCTTATCCAAGTCAAAATCCCAAACCCAATCATCATCGCTATCATTTTCAGTTTTGATATGTTTTGACTCTCGCTGTCCAGGTGGATCTTCATCTAACTGCGCGGGTTTGCGTTCTTTAGCCTCAAGCCTGTTTCCTTGCTGTTCTTTTGATTCCTCGGCACGCTTTCTTTTCTGACTTTCTCTATCAGCAGCAAGTTTTTTGGCATAGACTCTTTGAGCATCTTCATCGGCTTTTGCCATTGTAAGTTCATCAGTCATTGTAAACTAAACATTAATAGATTTCTACGTGAACATATGTCTTAAATATCTTGAATGACGTCACCGTCAAAGCAAAAATGACGACAACTAATTTCATGACGTCAGTCAACACAGAAACATGACGTCACCTGATCCACAGACAGACACACAGACAGACAACTTATTTTTATATATATATATATATATATATATATATATATATATATATATATATATATATATATATATATATATAAATAAGTTTTATATATATATATATATATATATATATATATATATATATATATAATATATATATATATATATATATATATATATATATATATATATATATATATATATATATATATATATATATATAATATAATATATATATAATATCTATATATATAAAAATAAGTTGTCTGTCTGTCTGTGGATGGATGGATCAGGTGACGTCACCTGAAAAAACTGGATCAGGTGACGTCAAAACTGAAAAAACTAAAAAAAGGCAAAAACTACAAAAAAAACTAAAAACTAATAAAAAAAATAAAAAAGCTAAAAAACTAAAAAAACTAAAAAAAGGCAAAAACTACAAAAAAAACTAAAAACTAATAAAAAAGCTAAAAAACTAAAAAAACTAAAAAAAGGCAAAAACTACAAAAAACTAAAAACTAATAAAAAAAATAAAAAAGCTAAAAAACTAAAAAAACTAAAAAAGGTAAAAAACTAAAAAAACTAAAAACTAAAAAAAACTAAAAAAAAAGGAAAAAACTGAAAAATAAGCTAAAATAAAGGTAAAAACCAATAAAAAACTAAAAAAAAACTGAAAAAACTAAAAAAAGGCAAAAACTACAAAAAAACTAAAAACTAATAAAAAAAGTAAAAAAGCTAAAAAACTAAAAAAACTAAAAAAACTAAAAAAAGGTAAAAAACTAAAAAAAAAAAATAAAAAAAAACTAAAAAAAGGAAAAAACTGAAAAATAAGCTAAAATAAAGGTAAAAACCAATAAAAAACTAAAAAGAAAAAAGGAAAAAACTAAAAAAAATTTTCATCTAAAAAACTAAAAAAAACTAAAAAAGGTAAAAACTAAAAGAACTAAAAAAGAAAAAAATAAATGACGACACTCAAAGAGAAAGCGACCAGGACAAAAGGAATGTTCGATTAGCAATCAACAAAGCACCGGGACACAGGGAGTATAAATGACGACCAGGACATAAGTAAAAAAAAAACTAACAAAACTAAAAAGAAAGTAAAAACTACAAAAAAACTAAAAGAAAAAAACTAAAAAAAGGCAAAAACTACAAAAAAAACTAAAAACTAATAAAAAAAGCTAAAAAACTAAAAAAACTAAAAAAAGGCAAAAACTACAAAAAAAACTAAAACTAATAAAAAAAATAAAAAAGCTAAAAAAACTAAAAAAACTAAAAAAACTAAAAAAGGTAAAAAACTAAAAAAACTAAAAACTAAAAAAAACTAAAAAAAAGGAAAAAACTGAAAAATAAGCTAAAATAAAGGTAAAAACCAATAAAAAACTAAAAAAAAACTGAAAAAACTAAAAAAAGGCAAAAACTACAAAAAAAACTAAAAACTAATAAAAAAAGTAAAAAAGCTAAAAAAATAAAAAAAATAAAAAAACTAAAAAAAGGTAAAAAACTAAAAAAATAAAAAATAAAAAAAACTAAAAAAAAGGAAAAAACTGAAAAATAAGCTAAAATAAAGGTAAAAACCAATAAAAAACTAAAAAGAAAAAAAGAAAAAAACTAAAAAAAATTTTCATCTAATAAACTAAAAAAAACTAAAAAAGGTAAAAACTAAAAGAACTAAAAAAGAAAAAAATAAATGACGAGACAAAAGGAATGTTCGATTAGCAATCAACAAAGCACCGGGACACAGGGAGTATAAATGACGACCAGGACATAAGTAAAAAAAAAAAACTAACAAAACTAAAAAGAAGGTAAAAACTACAAAAAAACTAAAAAGAAAAAAAAACTAAAAACTAATAAAAAAACTAAAAAATCTAAAAATCTAAATAAACTAAAAAAGAAAAAAAAAGGAAAAAAATAAAGGAGAAAAACAAAACTAAAAAACGAATGTATATACAGACCGGGACACCGGGATACAAATGACGACCGGGACACAGGGAATATAAATGACGACCGGGACACAGGGACACAACTACAACGGGGACACCGGGGGAAACAGGGGGATATAAATGACGACCGGGACACCGGGACAGGGAATGGTCGATTAGCAATCACCATCAACAAAGCTCAAGGGCAATCATTAGAATCATGAGGTATAGATCTGAATACAGATTGTTTTCCCATGGACCATTATATGTTGCATGTTCAAGAGTCGGTAAACCTGACAATCTATTTATATGCAAAGACAATGGGACAGCAAAGAATGTTGTATATTCGCAAGTTTTACGTAGTTAAAACCATATATATATATATATATATATATATATATATATATATATATATATATATATATATATATATATATATATATATATATATATATATATATATATATATATATATATATATATATATATATATATATATATATATATATATATATATATATATCTATATTCACAGGTGGGACATAGGGACACAACTACAATGGCGCGTAACTATTATGGCGCGTAACGACTTACGCGCGCGGGGGGGCTTGGGGGGGCGCGAAGCGCCCCCACCAACTAGGTGTTGGGGTGGCGCGAAGCGCCACCCCAACAGCTAGTAATATATATATATATATATATATATATATATATATATATATATATATATATATATATATATATATATATATATATATATATATATATATATGTAGATAGATAGATAGATAGATTTTTGAAGCTACCAGTTTTTTATTCTTTAAGAAATTCAATCTCTTTTAATACTGTTGTCTTTTCAAAGATAATTGATTATTCAAGCAAGCCGTAACGGACAGACAACTTATTTTTATATAGATAGATAGATAGATTTTTGAAGTTACCAGTTTTTTATTATTTAAGAAATTCAATCTCTTTTAATACTGTTGTCTTTTCAAAGATATTTGATTATTCAAGCAAGCCGTAACGGACAGACAATTTATTTTTATATAAATAGATAGGTAGATTTTTGAAGCTACCAGATTTTTACTCTTTAAGAAATTCAATCTCTTTTAATACTGTTGTCTTTTCAAAGATATTTGATTGTTCAAGCAAGCCGTAACAGACAGACAACTTATTTTTATATATATAGATAGATAGATAGATTTTTGAAGCTACCAGTTTTTTATTCTTTAAGAAATTCAATCTCTTTTAATACTGTTGTCTTTTCAAAGATATTTGATTATTCAAGCAAGCCGTAACGGACAGACAACTTATTTTTATATATATAGATAGATAGATTTTTGAAGCTACCAGTTTTTTACTCTTTAAGAAATTCAATCTCTTTTAATACTGTTGTCTTTTCAATGATATTTGATTATTCAAGCAAGCCGTAACGGACAGACAACTTATTTTTATATAGATAGATAGATAGATAGATTTTTGAAGCTACCATTTTTTTACTCTTTAAGAAATTAAATCTCTTTTAATACTGTTGTCTTTTCAAAGATATTTGATTATTCAAGCAAGCCGTAACAGACAGACAACTTATTTTTATATATATGGATAGATAGATTTTTGAAGCTACCAGTTTTTTATTCTTTAAGAAATTCAATCTCTTTTAATACTGTTGTCTTTTCAAAGATATTTGATTATTCAAGCAAGCCGTAACAGACAGACAACTTATTTTTATATATATAGATAGATAGATTTTTGAAGCTACCAGTTTTTTATTCTTTAAGAAATTCAATCTCTTTTAATACTGTTGTCTTTTCAAGCAAGCCGTAACTGACAGACAACTTATTTCTATATAGATAGATAGATAGATAGATTTTTGAAGCTACCATTTTTTTACTCTTTAAGAAATTAAATCTCTTTTAATACTGTTGTCTTTTCAAAGATATTTGATTATTCAAGCAAGCCGTAACAGACAGACAACTTATTTTTATATATATAGATAGATAGATTTTTGAAGCTACCAGTTTTTTACTCTTTAAGAAATTCAATCTCTTTTAATACTGTTGTCTTTTCAAAGATATTTGATTATTCAAGCAAGCCGTAACGGACAGACAATTTATTTTTATATAGATAGATAGATTTTTGAAGCTACCAGTTTTTTATTCTTTAAGAAATTCAATCTCTTTTAGTACTGTTGTCTTTTCAAAGATATTTGATTATTCAAGCAAGCCGTAACAGACAGACAACTTATTTTTATATATATAGATATATATATATATATATATATATATATATATATATATATATATATATATATATATATATATATATATAGTCATAGGTGGGACACAGGGACACAACGACAATGGCGCGTAACTAATATGGCCTCCTCCAACTAGGTGTTGGGTGGCGCGAAGCGCCACCCCAACAGCTAGTAGGTAATAAAAACATACGAATATAGAGGTTCATTCCGTAAGTTAATTCTTAAGTTATGTATACTTTTTACTGATGAAAAAGTTCGTAAAAAATTTAAATTTCTAGTTGCTTTTTTAAGTAGCCAAAAAATTGGAGGGCAGCTAGGCCTTCTCCCCCTCTCCTTTTTATCTCAAAATCTTCTTATTAAAACTATGACAGAGCCATGTAGCCCAAAACGTTAATATGCAAATTTAGTTTTAATTATTTATGAGTGGAGAGCCAAAATCAAAACATACATTTTTTCGAAAACGTTCAGAAATTAAATAAAAAGTTTTTTCAACCGAAAGTAATGTTCGAAATTAAAACTTAAAACGAACAGAAATTTCTCCGTATATAAAAGGGGCATTTCCTCCTAAACGGCCCGCTCTTTACGCTAAAGTTTTTTACTTTAGCAGTTTTAGCTGCCTTTTGAGTAGAGCCACAAGATTTTCAGCCACATATTCTTTAGCCAGATTCACTAGCACAATTTGAAATACGATGGAAGAAAAAAACTAGTTTTTTTTTCTACTGAAAATAAGCAACAGCATTAAAACACAACTGGAACAGAAATTATTCCGTATAAAAAAAGGGTTGCCCCCCTACTGAATACCTTGCTCTTTACACTAAAGTTTGACTGTTTGTCCCAATTTTTAAGAACGACTCCAGAAACACAAGGATCGTTTAATTAGAATAATTAAAATCCTTTTCTTTTTTTTTAATTAGGATCGTTAGGATCGTTAATTTAAATTAACAATCATTAATCGTTAGGATCGTTAATTTAAAATTAGAAAAGGATCGTTTAATTAGAATATTTTTTAAAATGCTAAAAACTTTAACACTATTTCTGTTCATTTTGAGTTTTAATCTTGCTTCTTACTTTCAGTTGAAAAAAATTGGTTTTTATGGTCTTTGTTAATAATAGCGATCACACTAATATTAGGACAGCGTCACACGAGGTTACTCAAGTTTTGATCAGAGTGAACAGATTTTTCTGTCTACTTTCGAAAATAATTAGCTTAGGGTCAGTTAAATAAACTACTTTACACGTATATTTTATTGAATATTTAACATATAGAGGTGGTTAGGTTAGCTATTTAATATTATGCATTCTGGCTGGCCTGCTTTCCATAATTATGGCACTTGGTATTAGCCAAGTGACATATAGCAATCGCCAATTCTGTCTGTCTGTCTGTCTGTCTGTCGGTCCTGGTTTTGCTACTTTAGGCACTTCCAGGTAAGCTAGGACGATGAAATTTGGCAAGCGTATCAGGGACCGGACCAGATTAAATTAGAAATAGTCGTTTTCCCGATTTGACCATCTGGGGGGGGGGGGGAGTGGGGGGCCGGTTAATTCGCAAAAAATAGAAAAAATGAAGTATTTTTAACTTATGAGCGGGTGATTGGATCTTAATGAAATTTGATGTTTGGAATGATATTGTGTCTCAGAGCTCTTATTTTAAATCCCAACCGGATCTGATGACATTGGGGGGAGTTGGAGGGGGATACCTAAAGTCCCGGTTTTGCTACTTTAGGCACTTCCAGGTAAGCTAGGACGATGAAATTTGGCAAGCGTATCAGGGACGGGACAAGCTTAAATTAGAAATATTCATTTCCCCAATTTGACTATCTGGGGGGGGGGGGGGGGGGTTGGGGCCGGTTAATTCGGAAGAAATGGAAAAAATGAGGTATTTTTAACTTATGCATGGGTGATGGGATCTTAATGAAATTTGATGTTTGGAATGATATTGTGTCTCAGAGCTCTTATTTTAAATCCCGACCGGATCTGATGACATTGGGGGGAGTTGGAGGGGGGAAATCTAAAATCTTGAAAAATACTTAGAGTGGAAGGATCGGGATGAAGCCTGATGGGAAAAATAAGCGCAAGTCCCAGATACATGATTGATATAATCGGAACTGATTCGCTCTCTTTGGGGTAGTTGGGGGGGGGGGAGTAATTCTTAAAAATTAGAAAAATGAGGTATTTTTAACTTAAGAAGGAGTGATCGGATCTTAATGAAATTTGATGTTCAGAAGGATATCGTGTCTTAGAGCTCTTATTTTAAATCCCAACCGGATCTGGTGACGGGGGCGGGGAGTTGGGAGGGGGAAACCTAAAACTTGGAAAACACTTAGAGTGGAGGGATCCGTTGTTTCAACCGCTAGTAAAAAAAAGAAGAAGAAAAAAAAACAATAAAAACAATAGGGTACTCAGTATCTTAAAGAATCATCCTATCCTGTCCATTATCAACATTTCTGGTGTATGCGGCCAAACTATTTCAAATAATTTGGGAGGTCTTGCTACAACTTGAAGAGCATGGTTAGGCCGCTCCAAATAAACGATGGGAAACTGAGAGCCAACGCCCAATTTCCCAAAAATCACAGAAACATTATTTTGGTTCGCTCGCTTTGTACTGGAAAAATTAAAACTTTGTACTGGAGATGATCAAGTTGTGTTTTAATGCTGTTGCTTATTTTCAGTAGAAAAAAAAACTAGTTTTTTTTTCCATCGTATTTCAAATTGTGCTAGTGAATCTAGCTAAAAAATATGTGGCTGAAAATCTTGTGGCTCTACTAAAAAGGCAGCTAAAACTGCTAAAGTAAAGAACTTTAGCGTAAAGAGCGAGCCGTTTAGGAGGAAAAGCCCCCTTTTATATACGGAGAAATTTCTGTTCGTTTTAAGTTTTAATTTCGAACATTAGCCTACTTTCAGTTGAAAAAACTTTTTTATTTAATTTCTGAACGTTTTCGAATTAATGTATGTTTTGATTTTGGCTCTCCACTCATAAATAATTAAAACTAAATTTGCATATTAACGTTTTGGGCTACATGGCTTTGTCATAGTTTTAATAAGAAGATTTTGAGATAAAAAGGAGAGGGGGAGAAGGCCTAGCTGCTCTCCAATTTTTTGGTTACTTAAAAAAGCAACTAGAAATTTAAATTTTTTACGAACTTTTTCATCAGTAAAAAGTATACATAACTTAAGAATTAACTTACGGAATGAACCTCTATATTCGTATGTTTTTATTACCTACTAGCTGTTGGGGTGGCGCTTCACGCCACCCAACACCTAGTTGGAGGAGGCCATATTAGTTACGCGCCATTGTAGTTGTGTCCCTGTGTCCCACCTATGAATATATATATATATATATATATATATATATATATATATATATCTATATATATATATATATAAACTAGCTGTTGGGGTGGCGCTTCGCGCCACCCCAACACCTAGTTGTTGGGGCGCTTCGCGCCCCCCCAAGCCCCCCCACGCGCGTAAGTCGTTACGCACCATATTAGTTACGCGCCATTGTAGTTGTGTCCCTGTGTCCCACCTGTGAATAGAGATGGATATAAATATATATTTTTAACTACGTAAAACATGCGAATATACAACATTCTTCGCTGTCCCATTGTCTGTGCATATAAATAGCATTTATATTCCCTGTGTCCCGGTCGTCATTTGTGTCCTGGTGTCCCAGTTTGTATTTTCTCTTTGAGTGTCCCGGTCGTCATTTATATTCCCTGTGTCCCAGTGTTCCGGTCGTCATTTGTGTCCCGGTGTCCCGGTCTGTAATTTCTATTCAAACAATCCCTGTGTCTCAGTCGTCAATTATATATCCCGCCTGTGCCCCCGGCGTCCCCGTTGTAGTTGTGTCCCTGCGTCCCGGTCGTCATTTATATTCCCGGTCGTGATTTGTGTCCGGGTGTCCCAGTCTGTAATTTTTCTTTGAGGTTCCTGGTCGTCATTTATATTCCCTCTGTGTCGGTCGTCATTTGTGTACCGGTCTGTAATTTATCTTTGAGTGTTTTTTCTTTTTATTTTTTTTTAGTTTTTTACATTTTTTCAGTTTTTTCTCTTCTTTATTTTTCAGCGTCACTATGAAGTACATATCGCCGAACCTTTGTTTTTTAACTTAAATCTGGTAGGCATTGATGACCTTATCCAAGTCAAAATCCCAAACCCAATCATCATCGCTATCATTTTCAGTTTTGATATGACTCTCGCTTTCCAGGTGGATTTTCATCTAACTGCGCGGTTTTGCGTTCTTTAGCCGCAAGCCTGTTTTCTTGCTGTTCTTATGATTCCTCGGCACGCTTTCTTTTCTTACTTTCTCTATCAGCTGCAAGCCTGTTTTCTTGCTGTTCTTGTGATTCCTCGGCACGCTTTCTTTTCTTACTTTCTCTATCAGCAGCAAGTTTTTTGGCATAGACTCTTTGAGCAGCTTCCTCGGCTGTTGCCATTGTAGGTTCTTCAGTCATTTTACAATTAAACATTTCCGTGAACGCATGTCTTAAATACCATTAATGACGTCACCGTCAAAGCAAAAATGACGACAACTAATTTCATGACGTCAGCCGACACAGAAACATGACGTCACCTGATCCACAGACAGACAGACAACTTATTTTTATATATATAGAAGATAAGTTGTTTGTGGGTTATGTCTGTCTGTCTGTCTGTCGAGTGACGTCGTGTTTGTCCACATATGACGTCTGAATTATTTCACACTAATACAAAAGAAGAAAAAAAACTAAAAAAGGTAAAAACTACAAAAAAACTAAAAAGAAAAAAAAAACTAAAAAAGCTAAAAAACTTAAAAAAAAATAAAAAAAGGTAAAAAAACTAAAAAAAACTGAAAAAACTAAAAAAAGGCAAAAACTACAAAAAAACTAAAAACTAATAAAACAAACTAAAAAAGCTAAAAAACTAGAAAAACTAAAAAACTAAAAAAAGGTAAAACACTACAAAAAAACTAAAAACTAAAAAAGAAAAAAACTAAAAAAAAGGAAAAAACTGAAAAATATAAGAGAAAAAGAAAACTAAAAAACATAAATAAAAATAAAAAAACTAAAAAAGATAAAAACTACAAAAAAACTAAAAAGAAAAAACGAAAAAAAACTAAAAAAGCTAAAAAAAGGTAAAAACCAATAAAAAAACTAAAAAGAAAAAAAGGAAAAAAACTAAAAAAATTTTTCATCATATAATATGACGTCTGAATTATTTCATCATATACCAATTCAAAATCGAATGTATTCAAGCCGATGTAGCTGAGTTGATAAGGCGTTATGTTCCAGGTTCTAGGTTCAAGAGGTTCCAGGTTCGAACCTTGGCTTTAGCATTAATATAAAAGAAGCAAAAATCTAAAGAAGGTAAAAACTACAAAAAAAACTAAAAAGAAAAAAAAGAAAAAAAATCTAAAAAAGCATAAAAACTAAAAAAAAACTAAAAAAAAGGTAAAAAACTAAAAAAACTAAAAAAGAAAAAAACCATAAAATAAACTAAAAACTAATAAAAAACTAAAAGAAGCTAAAAAACTAAAAAAACTAAAAAAACAAAAAAAAGGAAAAAACTGAAAAATAAAGGAGAAAAAGAAAACTAAAAAATATAAATAAAAATAAAAAAACTAAAAAGATAAAAACTTCAAAAAAAAACTAAAAAGAAAAAAGAAAAAAACTAAAAAACCTAAAAAAAGGTAAAAACCAATAAAAAATTAAAAAGAAAAAAGGGAAAAAATTAAAAATTTATTTCATCATATACCAATTCAAAAACGAATGTATATACAGACCGGGACATCGGGGCACAAATGACGACCGAGACACCGGGATGACGACCGGGACACAGGGAATATAAATGACGACCGGGACGCAGGGACACAACTACAACGGTGACGCCGGGGGCAAAGGGGGATATATAAATGACAACGGGGACACAGGCAATATTCGATTAGCAACCACCATCAACAAAGCTCAAGGGCAATCATTAGAATCATGAGGTATGGATCTGAATATGGATTGTTTGTCCCATGGACAATTATATGTTGCATGTTCAAGAGTCGGTAAACATGACAATCTAACAGCAACACAGAAGTATCGAAAGAAGGGACTAAATTGACTTTGCATCCAGTTGAACTTTATCCTTTTCAATCTTAGACATCGTGACGGATGAAAACTCAGAACAATCTATATATATAAAAATAAGTTGTCTGTGTGTGTGTGGGTCTGTCTGTCGGGTGACGTCATGTTTGTGTGTCAACTGACGTCATGTTTCCAACTGACGAAATTACAGACCGGGACATCGAGACACAAATGACGACCGGGACACCGGCACATAGGGAATATAAATGACGAAACTCAAAGGGAAAGCGACCGGGACAAAAGGAACGTTCGATTAGTAATCAACAAAGCACCGGGACACAAATGACGACCGGGACACAGGGAGTATAAAGGACGACCAGGACATAAGTAAAAAAAAAACTAAAAAAACTAAAAAAAGGTAAAAACTACAAAAAAACTATCTATATTCACAGGTGGGACATAGGGACACAACTACAATGGCGCGTAACTAATATGGCTAAATAATGGCGCGTAACTAATATAACGACTTACGCGCGCGGGGGGGCTTCGGGGGGCGCGAAGCGCCCCCACCAACTAGGTGTTGGGGTGGCGCGAAGCGCCACCACAACAGCTAGTATATATATATATATATACTAGCTGTTGGGGTGGCGTATTTCCTCTTTGAGTGTCCCGGTCGTCATTTATATTCCCTGTGTCTATTCAAACAATCCCTGTGTCTCAGTCGTCAATTATATATCCCACCTGTGCCCCCGGCGTCCTCGTTGTAGTTGTGTCCCTGCGTCCCGGTCGTCATTTACATTCCCGGTCGTGATTTGTGTCCGGGTGTCCCAGTCTGTAATTTTTCTTTGAGGTTGCTGGTCGTCATTTATATTCCCTCTGTGTCGGTCGTCATTTGTGCCCCGGTCTGTAATTTATCTTTGAGTGTTTTTTCTTATTAGTTTTTTTTTAGTTTTTTACATTTTTTCAGTTTTTTTTTTCTTCTTTATTTTTCAGCGTCACTATGAAGTACATATCGCCGAACCTTCAGTCATTTTACAATTAAACATTTTTCCGTGAACGCATGTCTTAAATACCATTAATGACGTCACCGTCATAGCAAAAATGACGACAACTAACTTCATGACGTCAGTCGACACAGAAACATGACGTCACCTGATCCACAGACAGACAGACAGACAACTTATTTTTATATATATAGAATATATATATATATATATATATATATATATATATATATATATATATATATATATATATATATACATATATATATATATATATATATGTTTTTAACTACGTAAAACTTGCGATAATACAACATTCTTCGCTGTCCCATTGTCTGTGCATATAAACAGATTGTCAGGTTTACCGACTCTTGAACATACAATCCGTATTCAGATCTATACCTCATTATTCTAATGATTGCCCTTGAGCTTTGTTGATGGTGATTGCTAATCGAAAATTCCCTGTGTCCCCGTCGTCATTTATATATCCCCCCTGTGCACCCGGCATCCCCGTCGTAGTTTTGTCCCTTTGTCCCAGTCTGTAATTTCTCTTTGAGTGTCCCGGTCGTCATTCACATTCCCTGTGTCCCTTTGTCCCGGTCGTCATTTATATTCCCTGTGTCCCGGTCGTCAGTTGTGTCCCGGTGTCCCGTTCTGTAATTTTTCATTGAGTGTCCCGGTCGTCATTTATATTCCCTGTGTCCCGGTCGTCATTTGTGTCCCGGTTCTCCTTGGGAAAAACAATCCGTATTCAGATCAATAGCTCATTATTCTAATGATTGCCCTTGAGCTTTGTTGATGGTGATTGCTAATCGAATATTCCCTGTGTCCCGTTCGTCATTTATATATCCCCCCTGTGCCTCCCGGCGTCCAAGTTGTAGTTGTGTCCCTTTGTCCCGGTCGTCATTTATATTCCCTGTGTCTCGGTCGTTATTTGTTTCCCGCTGTGCCAGTCTGTAATTTCTCTTTGAGTGTCCCGGTCGTCATTTATATTCCCTGTGTCCCGGTCTGTAATTTCGTCAGCGGACAAACATGATGTGAGTCGACAAACAACTTCATGACGGCATAATGATCAATCCTTATAATGACGTCAGTCGACACCCAAACATGACGTCAGTCGACACACAAACATGACGTCAGTCAACAAGCAAACATACAACTTATTTATATATATATATATATATATATATATATATATATATATATATATATATATATAGATAGATGAGGCGGTTCACCCCCTCTTCATCAAACATGAGTTTAAACACGAACTAAGTTACAACTGATCGCACATTTCATCATTAGTATTATTGGGTCCATTGACTGTACCTGTCGGTAAACCATCAATGATAGTAGTTATGTTTATAGGTGCTTCCTTTTTCATTAATTCATCCTTATACTCTCTTTCACACTTAAACATGCCGAATCTAATCAAATTGTCTGTGTTTCATTTAATTTATTACCTTGCGAGAGCTGAATGGATAAAGTTCCGCTTCCTAAATTATAAGGTTGCAGGTTCAAATCCTCGTCTCGTAAGGCAAAGACTTCTATTGAAATAATTTTTACATTTTTTCTTTACATTGTGTGAAGGCAGTCCATTACAGATTTATTTGATTTCCTCATTGTGCGTTTGCACACAGTACACCTTCGGATAATTTTTTTTAGGATTGTTGGTAGGCTCAGTAATTATGCGTTTGGGGATAGAATCTGATGGGCCCTTTTAAAAGTACAAAGTGATTTGAGGCTGACTGTTGATTTGACTGAAAATTCAAAAGTAATTTGAGGGCTTATTGGATTTGAAATTTGAAGCTATAGGGCCCTTTTTAAAGTCAAAAGTGATTTGAGGCTGACTACCTGCCCCCGACACCTGTCATTTCCCGGAACAAACATTAAAAAAATCATACATACATTTTTCAATATTGTTGATAGGCTCAGTAATTATGCGCTCGGGGATGTTAAACCTCCCTCCCCCCTCAGCCATCAGGGTAAAGGCTGTAAGCTCGACAGTTTGTTCACCGTGTACAGCTAAGACACCCTCGATATTTTTTCCACTTTACATAATTATTGCCTTATCAGATATTGGATTCATTCACAATCTAATATTAATTTTCTAGAATTAGTTAATTCCTATAACTAATTTCCTATAACCTATAAGTAAGAAGTATTGAATACATTATTGAACATGTAATTACTGTCAAAAATTTTAGAACAATACTACTTCGGTCTTTATATATCTATATATATATATATAAATAAGTTATAAGTTTGTGTGGTTGTCCGTGTTTTGTGTTTGTCCGCATATTTGTGTTTGTTTGTCCGCATATGACGTCATTATAAGTATATAAGGCTTTGCATATGACGGCAAAGGCTTTGTATATGACGTCATTATAAGTATATAAGAAGGCGATTCAAAGATAAATATCAGTATAAATCTTACAATGACAGAAGAAACAGCCGAGGAAGCTGCTCAAAGAGTTAACTCAAAGAGAAATTTTAGTTTAAATCCTACAATGACAGAAGAAACAGCCGAGAAAGCTGCTCAAAGAGTTAATGCCAAAAGGCTTGCGGCTAATAGAGAAAGTAAGAAAAGAAAGCGTGCCGAGGAATCACAAGAACAGTGTGAAAACAGGCTTGCGTCTCAAAGAGAAATTACCAAAAAAAATCGTGCCGAGGAATTACAAGAACAACATGAAAACAGGCTCGAGGCTCAAAGAGAAATTAACAAAAGAAACAGCCGAGACCGATAATGCCCAAAGGATTGCGGCTAATAGAGAAAGTAAGAAAAGAAAGCGTGCCAAGGAATCACAAGAACAGTGTGGAAACAAGCTTGCGTCTCAAAGAGAAATTACCAAAAGAAATCGTACCGAGGAAGTTGCTCAAAAAGTTAATTCAAAGAGCAATTTTAGTATAAATCCTACAATGGCAGAAGTAACAGCCGAGGAAGCTGCTCGAAGAGTTAATGTCAAAAGGCTTGCGGCTAATAAAGAAAGTATGAAAAAAAGTGTGCCGAGGAATCACAAGAACAGCGTGAAAACAGGCTTGCGTTATTTGTGTCCCAGTCTGTAATTTCTCTTTGAGTGTCCCGGTCGTCATTTATATTCCCTGTGTCCCGGTTTTTAGTTTTCTTTTTCTCCTTTATTTTTCAGTTTTTTTAGTTTTTTAGCTTTTTTTTAGTTTTTTCTTTTTAGTTTTTCTTGTAGTTTTTACCTTTTTTTGTTTTTTTCTTCTTTTGTATTAGTGCTAAAGCCAAGGTTCGAACCTGGAACCTGGAACACAACGCTTTACCAACTCAGTTACTTCGGCTTGAATACATTCGTTTTTGAATTGGTATATGATGAAATAATTTAGACGTCAAATAATGACGTCACTCGACAGAGAGACAACTTATTTATATCTATACTAGCTGTTGGGGTGGCGCTTCGCGCACCCCCCCAAGCCCCCCCGCGCGCGTAAGTCGTTACGCGCCATAATAGTTACGCGCCATTGTAGTTGTGTCCCTATGTCCCACCTGTGAATATAGATATATATATATATAAATATATATATATATATATATATATATATATATATATATATATATATATATATATATATATATATATATATATATATATATATATGGTTTTAACTACGTAAAACTTGCGAATATACAACATTCTTTGCTGTCCCATTGTCTTTGCATATAAATAGATTGTCAGGTTTACCGACTCTTGAACATGCAACATATAATGGTCCATGGGAAAACAATCTGTATTCAGATCTATACCTCATGATTCTAATGATTGCCCTTGAGCTTTGTTGATGGTGATTGCTAATCGACCATTCCCTGTCCCGGTGTCCCGGTCGTCATTTATATCCCCCTGTTTCCCCCGGTGTCCCCGTTGTAGTTGTGTCCCTGTGTCCCGGTCGTCATTTATATTCCCTGTGTCCCGGTCGTCATTTGTATCCCGGTGTCCCGGTCTGTATATACATTCGTTTTTTAGTTTTGTTTTTCTCCTTTATTTTTTTCCTTTTTTTTCTTTTTTAGTTTATTTAGATTTTGTAGTTTTTTTATTAGTTTTTAGTTTTTTTTCTTTTTAGTTTTTTTGTAGTTTTTACCTTCTTTTTAGTTTTGTTAGTTTTTTTTTTTACTTATGTCCTGGTCGTCATTTATACTCCCTGTGTCCCGGTGCTTTGTTGATTGCTAATCGAACATTCCTTTTGTCCTGGTCGCTTTCTCTTTGAGTGTCGTCATTAATTTTTTTCTTTTTTAGTTCTTTTAGTTTTTACCTTTTTTAGTTTTTTTTAGTTTTTAGATGAAAATTTTTTTTAGTTTTTTCCTTTTTTTCTTTTTAGTTTTTTATTGGTTTTTACCTTTATTTTAGCTTATTTTTCAGTTTTTTCCTTTTTTTTAGTTTTTTTTTTATTTTTTATTTTTTTTAGTTTTTTACCTTTTTTTAGTTTTTTTAGTTTTTTTAGTTTTTTAGCTTTTTTACATTTTTTTATTAGTTTTTAGTTTTTTTTGTAGTTTTTGCCTTTTTTTAGTTTTTTCAGTTTTTTTTTAGTTTTTTATTGGTTTTTACCTTTATTTTAGCTTATTTTTCAGTTTTTTTCCTTTTTTTTCGTTTTTTTTAGTTTTTTTAGTTTTTTACCTTTTTTTAGTTTTTTTAGTTTTTTTAGTTTTTAGCTTTTTTATTTTTTTTTATTAGTTTTTAGTTTTTTTTGTAGTTTTTGCCTTTTTTTTAGTTTTTTTAGTTTTTTAGCTTTTTTATTAGTTTTTAGTTTTTTTTGTAGTTTTTGCCTTTTTTTAGTTTTTTTAGTTTTTTAGCTTTTTTATTTTTTTTATTAGTTTTTAGTTTTTTTTGTAGTTAGTTTTTTTAGTTTTTTACCTTTTTTTAGTTTTTTTAGTTTTTTTAGTTTTTTAGCTTTTTTATTTTTTTATTAGTTTTTAGTTTTTTTTGTAGTTTTTGCCTTTTTTTTAGTTTTTTTAGTTTTTTAGCTTTTTTATTAGTTTTTAGTTTTTTTTGTAGTTTTTGCCTTTTTTTAGTTTTTTTAGTTTTTTAGCTTTTTTATTTTTTTTATTAGTTTTTAGTTTTTTTTGTAGTTTTTGCCTTTTTTTTAGTTTTTTCAGTTTTGACGTCACCTGATCCAGTTTTTTCAGGTGACGTCACCTGATCCACGATCCACAGATCCACAGACAACTTATTTTTATATATATCTATCTATATATATAAAAATAAGTTGTCTGTCTGTCTGTGGGTCTGTGGATCAGGTGACGTCATGTTTCGGCTGACGTCATGAAATTAGTTGCCGTCATTTTTGTTATGACGATGCTTAGTATATTGTAAAACACATTAATTTGGTTAATAATATACCATTTAAAAACACCAAAATGAACATGCTGGAGTAGTCACTCGGTGAGAGAGGGTGTCAGAACGGAGAATGAAGGTCCCAGGTTCAAATCCTGGTTAGGCTAAAAAAGGTAAAAAACTAAAAACTAAAAAAAAAACTGAAAAAACTAAAAAAAGGCAAAAACTACAAAAAAACTAAAAACTAATAAAAAAATAAAAAAGCCGAAAAACTAAAAAAACTAAAGAAACTAAAAAAAGGAAAAAACTTAAAAAACTAAATACTAAAAAAAACTAAAAAAAGGAAAAATGAAAAATAGAAGAGAAAAAGAATACTAATAAAATTAAAAATAAAAATAAAAAAGATAAAAAGCTAAAAAAAGGTAAAAACCAATAAAAACTAAAAAGAAAAAAAGGTAAAAAACTAAAAAAAAAATTCATCTAAGAAACTAAAAAAAAACTAAAAAACGTAAAAACTAAAAGAACTAAAAAAGTAAAAAAAAACTAAAAAAAGGAAAAAACTGAAAAATAAGCGGGATATAAAACAGGGGGATATAAATGACGACCGGGACACCGGGACATAAGGAATATAAATGAATTAGAAAATACAACTCATGTTTCCAAATGACGTCGTTTGGAGCCCAAATTGAAAATCCAGATCAATTTATGTCTACTTTCAAAGTAAAAGGGCAAATTTATCATAGAGCAGGGTCTCTTCTACCATTCTCAGGCGAGAATCATAAATTTTTACAATTGTACTTCATCAGTGATAGAAATTCTGAATTGAATGCACGTTGCGAAATTTCTCCCAACATTGAAAGGACAATCGTTTCCCAATTACAACATCTTTTCCACGAAAATAATAATTTAGTGCGTCTGTTCAAAACAGCCATCGATTTGATGCCTACTTATACGCATAAAATTGTTATTTCCGCTGACAAAACGCCTCCTGGCCAACATGTGCGTAGATACAATGCTCCAACTATCGACGAAGTGGCCATCGTTATGGTCGGTGATCAGTTTTTACTTCGAGATATTATTCTCAGGGTTTCCACCACACGTGCTACAACTAAAAATAGGACTACCAATAATACTTTTAAGAAATATAAACCCACCAAAGCTTTGCTATGGCACTCGACCTGCCGTAAAAAAAACAATGGAAAACCTAATAGAGGCCACAATCTTGACAGGGCCTTTTGAGGGTGAGGCTGTTCTTATTCCTCGCATTCCCAAGATTCCAACGGATCTGCCTTTTCAATTTAAAAGATTGCAATTCCCAATTCGATTAGCATTTGCAATCACCATTAACAAAGCTCAAGGTCAATCATTAGAAAAATGTGGTATAGATCTTAATACTGATTGTTTTTCCCATTGACAATTGTACGTTGCATGTTCGAGGGTCGGTAAACCTGACAATCTATTTATATGCAGCGACAATTGGACAGCGAAGAATGTTGTATATTCGCAAGTTTTACGCAGTTAATTTGTATTTTATCTATCTATCTATCTATCTATCTATATAAAAACGAGTTGTATGTATGCATGTTTGTTTGTTTGTAAAAAGAGCGTTTGCATATGATGTCATTATTAGTACATACGGCTTTGT
>NW_027065854.1:0-20434 GCF_032884065.1 Artemia franciscana | reverse complement strand
AAAGAATGTGATTAAAGGCTCTTTTCCTATTTCAAAAGTTTTAGTTTTCGAGGGTAATAGCTACGTATGTTGAAAAAATGAAGATATTAGACTATTTTATGATTGCAAATGGTAAAGAATGTGATTAAAGGCTCTTTTCCTATTTCAAAAGTTTTAGTTTTCGAGGGTAATAGCTACGTATGTTGAAAAAATGAAGATATTAGACAATTTTATGATTGCACATGGTAAAGAATGTGATTAAAGGCTCTTTTCCTATTTCAAAAGTTTTAGTTTTCGAGGGTAATAGCTACGTATGTTGAAAAAATGAAGATATTAGACTATTTTATGATTGCAAATGGTAAAGAATGTGATTAAAGGCTCTTTTCTTATTCAAAAGTTTTAGTTTTGAGGGTAATAGCTGTATGTTGGAAAAAATGAAGATATTAGACTATTTTATGATTGCACATGGTAAAGAATGTGATTAAAGGCTCTTTTCCTATTTCAAAAGTTTTAGTTTTCGAGGGTAATAGCTACGTATGTTGAAAAAATGAAGATATTAGACTATTTTATGATTGCAAATGGTAAAGAATGTGATTAAAGGCTCTTTTCCTATTTCAAAAGTTTTAGTTTTCGAGGGTAATAGCTACGTATGTTGAAAAAATGAAGATATTAGACTATTTTATGATTGCAAATGGTAAAGAATGTGATTAAAGGCTCTTTTCCTATTTCAAAAGTTTTAGTTTTCGAGGGTAATAGCTACGTATGTGGAAAAAATGAAGATATTAGACTATTTTATGATTGACATGGTAAAGAATGTGATTAAAGGCTCTTTTCCTATTTCAAAAGTTTTAGTTTTCGAGGGTAATAGCTACGTATGTTGAAAAAATGAAGATATTAGACTATTTTATGATTGCAAATGGTAAAGAATGTGATTAAAGGCTCTTTTCCTATTTCAAAAGTTTTAGTTTTCGAGGGTAATAGCTACGTATGTTGAAAAAATGAAGATATTAGACTATTTTATGATTGCAAATGGTAAAGAATGTGATTAAAGGCTCTTTTCCTATGTCAAAAGTTTTAGTTTTCGAGGGTAATAGCTACGTATGTTGAAAAAATGAAGATATTAGACTATTTTATGATTGCAAATGGTAAAGAATGTGATTAAAGGCTCTTTTCCTATTTCAAAAGTTTTAGTTTTCGAGGGTAATAGCTACGTATGTTGAAAAAATGAAGATATTAGACTATTTTATGATTGCACATGGTAAAGAATGTGATTAAAGGCTCTTTTCCTATTTCAAAAGTTTTAGTTTTCGAGGGTAATAGCTATGTATGTTGAAAAAATGAAGATATTAGACTATTTTATGATTGCAAATGGTAAAGAATGTGATTAAAGGCTCTTTTCCTATTTCAAAAGTTTTAGTTTTCGAGGGTAATAGCTACGTATGTTGAAAAAATGAAGATATTAGACAATTTTATGATTGCACATGGTAAAGAATGTGATTAAAGGCTCTTTTCCTATGTCAAAAGTTTTAGTTTTCGAGGGTAATAGCTAAGTATGTTGAAAAAATGAAGATATTAGACTATTTTATGATTGCACATGTAAAGAATGTGATTAAAGGCTCTTTTCCTATTTCAAAAGTTTTAGTTTTCGAGGGTGATAGCTACGTATGTTGAAAAAATGAAGATATTAGACTATTTTATGATTGCACATGGTAAAGAATGTGATTAAAGGCTCTTTTCCTATTTCAAAAGTTTTAGTTTTCGAGGGTAATAGCTATGTATGTTGAAAAAATGAAGATATTAGACTATTTTATGATTGCAAATGGTAAAGAATGTGATTAAAGGCTCTTTTCCCATTTCAAAAGTTTTAGTTTTCGAGGGTAATAGCTACGTATGTTGAAAAAATGAAGATATTAGACTATTTTATGATTGCAAATGGTAAAGAATGTGATTAAGGCTCTTTTCCTATTTCAAAAGTTTTAGTTTTCGAGGGTAATAGCTACGTATGTTGAAAAAATGAAGATATTAGACTATTTTATGATTGCAAATGGTAAAGAATGTGATTAAAGGCTCTTTTCCTATTTCAAAAGTTTTAGTTTTCGAGGGTAATAGCTTTGTCTGTGGAAAAAATGAAGATATGAGACTATTCTATGATTGGACAGGGTAAAGAATGTGATTAAAGGCTCTTTTCCTATTTCAAAAGTTTAGTTTTCGAGGGTAATAGCTACGTATGTTGAAAAATGAAGATATTAGACTATTTTATGATTGCAAATGGTAAAGAATGTGATTAAAGGCTCTTTTCCTATTTCAAAAGTTTTAGTTTTCGAGGGTAATAGCTACGTATGTTGAAAAAATGAAGATATTAGACTATTTTATGATTGCAAATGGTAAAGAATGTGATTAAAGGCTCTTTTCCTATTTCAAAAGTTTTAGTTTTCGAGGGTAATAGCTACGTATGTTGAAAAAATGAAGATATTAGACTATTTTATGATTGCAAATGGTAAAGAATATGATTAAAGGCTCTTTTCCTATGTCAAAAGTTTTAGTTTTCGAGGGTAATAGCTACGTATGTTGAAAAAATGAAGATATTAGACTATTTTATGATTGCAAATGGTAAAGAATGTGATTAAAGGCTCTTTTCCTATTTCAAAAGTTTTAGTTTTCGAGGGTAATAGCTACGTATGTTGAAAAAATGAAGATATTAGACAATTTTATGATTGCACATGGTAAAGAATGTGATTAAAGGCTCTTTTCCTATGTCAAAAGTTTTAGTTTTCGAGGGTAATAGCTAGTATGTTGAAAAAATGAAGATATTAGACTATTTTATGATTGCACATGGTAAGAGAATGTGATTAAAGGCTCTTTTCCTATTTCAAAAGTTTTAGTTTTCGAGGGTAATAGCTACGTATGTTGAAAAAATGAAGATATTAGACAATTTTATGATTGCACATGGTAAAGAATGTGATTAAAGGCTCTTTTCCTATTTCAAAAGTTTTAGTTTTCGAGGGTAATAGCTACGTATGTTGAAAAAATGAAGATATTAGACTATTTTATGATTGCAAATGGTAAAGAATGTGATTAAAGGCTCTTTTCCAATTTCAAAAGTTTTAGTTTTCGAGGGTAATAGCTACGTATGTTGAAAAAATGAAGATATTAGACTATTTTATGATTGCAAATGGTAAAGAATGTGATTAAAGGCTCTTTTCCTATTTCAAAAGTTTTAGTTTTCGAGGGTAATAGCTACGTATGTTGAAAAAATGAAGATATTAGACTATTTTATGATTGCAAATGGTAAAGAATGTGATTAAAGGCTCTTTTCCTATTTCAAAAGTTTTAGTTTTCGAGGGTAATAGCTTTGTATGTGGAAAAAATGAAGATATAGACTATTTTATGATTGCACATGGTAAGAATGTGATTAAAGGCTCTTTTCCTATTTCAAAAGTTTTAGTTTTCGAGGGTAATAGCTACGTATGTTGAAAAAATGAAGATATTAGACAATTTTATGATTGCACATGGTAAAGAATGTGATTAAAGGCTCTTTTCCTACAATTTTATGATTGCACATGGTAAAGAATGTGATTAAAGGCTCTTTTCCTATGTCAAAAGTTTTAGTTTTCGAGGGTAATAGCTAAGTATGTTGAAAAAATGAAGATATTAGACTATTTTATGATTGCACATGGTAGAGAATGGGATTAAAGGCTCTTTTCCTATTTCAAAAGTTTTAGTTTTCGAGGGTAATAGCTACGTATGTTGAAAAAATGAAGATCTTAGACAATTTTATGATTGCACATGGTAAAAAATGTGATTAAAGGCTCTTTTACTATTTCAAAAGTTTTAGTTTTAGAGGGTAATAGCTACGTATGTTGAAAAAACGAAGATATTAGACTATTTTATGATTGCAAATGGTAAAGAATGTGATTAAAGGCTCTTTTCCAATTTCAAAAGTTTTAGTTTTCGAGGGTAATAGCTACGTATGTTGAAAAAATGAAGATATTAGACTATTTTATGATTGCAAATGGTAAAGAATGTGATTAGAGGCTCTTTTCCTATTTCAAAAGTTTTAGTTTTCGAGGGTAATAGCTACGTATGTTGAAAAAATGAAGATATTAGACTATTTTATGATTGCAAATGGTAAAGAATGTGATTAAAGGCTCTTTTCCTATTTCAAAAGTTTTAGTTTTCGAGGGTAATAGCTTTGTCTGTGGAAAAAATGAAGATATGAGACTATTATATGATTTCACAGGGTAAAGAATGTGATTAAAGGCTCTTTTCCTATTTCAAAAGTTTAGTTTTCGAGGGTAATAGCTACGTATGTTGAAAAATGAAGATATTAGACAATTTTATGATTGCAAATGGTAAAGAATGTGATTAAAGGCTCTTTTCCTATTTCAAAAGTTTTAGTTTTCGAGGGTAATAGCTACGTATGTTGAAAAAATGAAGATATTAGACTATTTTTTGATTGCAAATGGTAAAGAATGTGATTAAAGGCTCTTTTCCTATGTCAAATGTTTTAGTTTTCGAGGGTAATAGCTACGTTCCTTGAAAAAATGAAGATATTAGACTATTTTATGATTGCAAATGGTAAAGAATCTGATTAAAGGCTCTTTTCCTATTTCAAAAGTTTTAGTTTTCGAGGGTAATAGCTACGTATGTTGAAAAAATGAAGATATTAGACTATTTTATGATTGCACATGGTAAAAAATGTGATTAAAGGCTCTTTTCCTATTTCAAAAGTTTTAGTTTTCGAGGGTAATAGCTACGTATGTTGAAAAAATGAAGATATTAGACTATTTTATGATTGCAAATGGTAAAGAATGTGATTAAAGGCTCTTTTCCTATGTCAAAAGTTTTAGTTTTCGAGGGTAATAGCTACGTATGTTGAAAAAATGAAGATATTAGACTATTTTATGATTGCAAATGGTAAAGAATGTGATTAAAGGCTCTTTTCCTATTTCGAAAGTTTTAGTTTTAGTGTCAAAAGTTTTAGTTTTCGAGGGTAATAGCTACGTATGTTGAAAAAATGAAGATATTAGACTATTTTATGATTGCAAATGTAAAGAATGTGATTAAAGGCTCTTTTCCTATTTCAAAAGTTTTAGTTTCGAGGGTAATAGCTTTGTCTGTGAAAAAATGAAGATATTAGACTATTTTATGATTGCACATGGTAAAGAATGTGATTAAAGGCTCTTTTCCTATTTCAAAAGTTTTAGTTTTCGAGGGTAATAGCTACGTATGTTGAAAAAATGAAGATATTAGACTATTTTATGATTGCAAATGGTAAAGAATGTGATTAAAGGCTCTTTTCCTATGTCAAAAGTTTTAGTTTTCGAGGGTAATAGCTACGTATGTTGAAAAAATGAAGATATTAGACTATTTTATGATTGCAAATGGTAAAGAATGTGATTAAAGGCTCTTTTCCTATTTCAAAAGTTTTAGTTTTCGAGGGTAATAGCTATGTCTGTGAAAAAATGAAGATATTAGACTATTTTATGATTGCACATGGTAAAGAATGTGATTAAAGGCTCTTTTCCTATTTCAAAAGTTTTAGTTTTCGAGGGTAATAGCTACGTATGTTGGAAAAAATGAAGATATTAGACTATTTTATGATTGCACATGGTAAAGAATGTGATTAAAGGCTCTTTTCCAATTTCAAAAGTTTTAGTTTTCGAGGGTAATAGCTACGTATGTTGAAAAAATGAAGATATTAGACTATTTTATGATTGCAAATGGTAAAGAATGTGATTAAAGGCTCTTTTCCTATGTCAAAAGTTTTAGTTTTCGAGGGTAATAGCTACGTATGTTGAAAAAATGAAGATATTAGACTATTTTATGATTGCAAATGGTAAAGAATATGATTAAAGGCTCTTTTCCTATGTCAAAAGTTTTAGTTTTCGAGGGTAATAGCTACGTATGTTGAAAAAATGAAGATATTAGACTATTTTATGATTGCAAATGGTAAAGAATGTGATTAAAGGCTCTTTTCCTATTTCAAAAGTTTTAGTTTTCGAGGGTAATAGCTACGTATGTTGAAAAAATGAAGATATTAGACTATTTTATGATTGCACATGGTAAAGAATGTGATTAAAGGCTCTTTTCCTGTGTCAAAAGTTTTAGTTTTCGAGGGTAATAGCTATGTATGTTGAAAAAATGAAGATATTAGACTATTTTATGATTGCACATGGTAAAGAATGTGATTAAAGGCTCTTTTCCTATTTCAAAAGTTTTAGTTTTCGAGGGTAATAGCTACTTATGTTGAAAAAATGAAGATATTAGACAATTTTATGATTGCACATGGTAAAGAATGTGATTAAAGGCTCTTTTCCTATGTCAAAAGTTTTAGTTTTCGAGGGTAATAGCTAAGTATGTTGAAAAAATGAAGATATTAGACTATTTTATGATTGCACATGGTAAAGAATGTGATTAAAGGCTCTTTTCCTATTTCAAAAGTTTTAGTTTTCGAGGGTAATAGCTACGTATGTTGAAAAAATGAAGATATTAGACTATTTTATGATTGCACATGGTAAAAGAATGTGATTAAAGGCTCTTTTCCTATTTCAAAAGTTTAAGTTTTCGAGGGTAATAGCTACGTATGTTGAAAAAACGAAGATATTAGACTATTTTATGATTGCAAATGGTAAAAGAATGTGATTAAAGGCTCTTTTCCAATTTCAAAAGTTTTAGTTTTCGAGGGTAATAGCTACGTATGTTGAAAAAATGAAGATATTAGACTATTTTATGATTGCAACATGGTAAAGAATGTGATTAGAGGCTCTTTTCCTATTTCAAAAGTTTTAGTTTTCGAGGGTAATAGCTACGTATGTTGAAAAAATGAAGATATTAGACTATTTTATGATTGCAAATGGTAATGAATGTGATTAAAGGCTCTTTTCCTATTTCAAAAGTTTTAGTTTTCGAGGGTAATAGCTTTGTCTGTGGAAAAAATGAAGATATTGAGACTATTTATGATTGCACATGGTAAAGAATGTGATTAAAGGCTCTTTTCCTATTTCAAAAGTTTTAGTTTTCGAGGGTAATAGCTACGTATCTTGAAAAATGAAGATATTAGACTATTTTATGATTGCAAATGGTAAAGAATGTGATTAAAGGCTCTTTTCCTATTTCAAAAGTTTTAGTTTTCGAGGGTAATAGCTACGTATGTTGAAAAAATGAAGATATTAGACTATTTTATGATTGCAAATGGTAAAGAATGTGATTAAAAGCTCTTTTCCTATGTCAAATGTTTTAGTTTTCGAGGGTAATAGCTACGTTTGTTGAAAAAATGAAGATATTACACTATTTTATGATTGCAAATGGCAAAGAATCTGATTAAAGGCTCTTTTCCTATTTCAAACGTTTTAGTTTTCGAGGGTAATAGCTACGTATGTTGAAAAAATGAAGATATTAGACAATTTTATGATTGCACATGGTAAAAAAATGTAATTAAAGGCTCTTTTCCTGTTTCAAAAGTTTTAGTTTTCGAGGGTAATAGCTTTGTCTGTTGAAAAAATGAAGATATTAGACTATTTTATGATTGCAAATGGTAAAGAATGTGATTAAAGGCTCTTTTCCTATTTCAAAAGTTTTAGTTTTCGGGGGTAATAGCTTTGTCTGTGGAAAAAATGAAGATATTAGACTATTTTATGATTGCAAATGGTAAAGAATGTGATTAAAGGCTCTTTTCCTATGTCAAAAGTTTTAGTTTTCGAGGGTAATAGCTACGTATGTTTGAAAAATGAAGATATTAGACTATTTTATGATTGCAAATGGTAAAGAATGTGATTAAAGGCTCTTTTCCTATATCAAAAGTTTTAGTTTTCGGGGGTAATAGCTTTGTCTGTGGAAAAAATGAAGATATTAGACTATTTTATGATTGCAAATGGTAAAGAATGTGATTAAAGGCTCTTTTCCTATTTCAAAAGTTTTAGTTTTCGAGGGTAATAGCTATGTCTGTGGAAAAAATGAAGATATTAGACTATTTTATGATTGCACATGGTAAAGAATGTGATTAAAGGCTCTTTTCCTATGTCAAAAGTTTTAGTTTTCGAGGGTAATAGCTACGTATGTTGAAAAAATGAAGATATTAGACAATTTTATGATTGCACATGGTAAAAAATGTGATTAAAGGCTCTTCTCCTATTTCAAAAGTTTTAGTTTTCGAGGGTAATAGCTTTTTCTGTGGAAAAAATGAAGATATTAGACAATTTTATGATTGCACATGGTAAAGAATGTGATTAAAGGCTCTTTTCCTATTTCAAAAGTTTTAGTTTTCGAGGGTAATAGCTATGTCTGTGGAAAAAATGAAGATATTAGACTATTTTATGATTGCAAATGGTAAAGAATGTGATTAAAGGTTCTTTTCCTATTTCAAAAGTTTTAGTTTTCGAGGGTAATAGCTACGTATGTTGAAAAAATGAAGATATTAGACTATTTTATGATTGCAAATGGTAAAGAATGTGATTAAAGGCTCTTTTCCTATGTCAAAAGTTTTAGTTTTCGAGGGTAATAGCTACGTATGATGAAAAAATGAAGATATTAGACTATTTTATGATTGCACATGGTAAAGAATGTGATTAAAGGCTCTTTTCCTATGTCAAAAGCTTTAGTTTTTGAGGGTAATAGCTACGTATGTTGAAAAAATGAAGATATTAGACTATTTTATGATTGCAAATGGTAAAGAATCTGATTAAAGGCTCTTTTCCTATTTCAAAAGTTTTAGTTTTCGAGGGTAATAGCTTTGTCTGTGGAAAAAATGAAGATATTAGACTATTTTATCATTGCAAATGGTAAAGAATGTGATTAAAGGCTCTTTTCCTATTTCAAAAGTTTTAGTTTTCGAGGGTAATAGCTTTGTCTGTGGAAAAAATGAAGATATTAGACTATTTTATGATTGAAAATGGTAAAGAATGTGATTAAAGGCTCTTTTCCTTTTTCAAAAGTTTTAGTTTTCGGGGGTAAGGGCTAAGTATGTTGAAAAAATGAAGATATTAAACTATTTTATGATTGCAAATGGTAAAGAATGTGATTAAAGGCTCTTTTCCTATTTCAATAGTTTTAGTTTTCGAGGGTAATAGCTACGTACGTTGAAAAAATGAAGATATCAGACTATTTTATGATTGCAAATGGTAAAGAATGTGATTAAAGGCTCTTTTCCTATGTCAAAAGTTTTAGTTTTCGAGGGTAATAGCTACGTAAGTAGAAAAAATGAAGATATTAGACTATTTTATGATTGCAAATGGTAAAGAATGTGATTAAAGGCTCTTTTCCTATTTCAAAAGTTTTAGTTTTCGAGGGTAATAGCTACGTATGTTGAAAAAATGAAGATATTAGACTATTTTATTATTGCAAATGGTAAAGAATGTGATTAAAGGCTCTTTTCCTATGTCAAAAGTTTTAGTTTTGGAGGGTAATAGCTACGTATGTTGAAAAAATGAAGATATTAGACTATTTTATGATTGCACATGGTAAAGAATGTGATTAAAGGCTCTTTTCCTATTTCAAAAGTTTTAGTTTTCGAGGGTAATAGCTACGTATGTTGAAAAAATGAAGATATTAGACTATTTTATGATTGCACATGGTAAAGAATCTGATTAAAGGCTCTTTTCCTATTTCAAAAGTTTTAGTTTTCGAGGGTAATAGCTACGTATGTTGAAAAAATGAAGATATTAGACTATTTTATGATTGCAAATGGTAAAAAATGTGATTAAAGGCTCTTTTCCTATTTCAAAAGTTTTAGTTTTCGAGGGTAATAGCTACGTATGTTGAAAAAATGAAGATATTAGACTATTTTATGATTGCAAATGGTAAAGAATGTGATTAAAGGCTCTTTTCCTATTTCAAAAGTTTTAGTTTTCGAGGGTAATAGCTACGTATGTTGAAAAAATGAAGATATTAGACTATTTTATGATTGCAAATGGTAAAGAATGTGATTAAAGGCTCTTTTCCTATGTCAAAAGTTTTAGTTTTCGAGGGTAATAGCTACGTATGTTAAAAAAATTAAGATATTAGACAACTTTATGATTGCACATGGTAAAGAATGTGATTAAAGGCTCTTTTCCTATTTCAAAAGTTTTAGTTTTCGAGGGTAATAGCTACGTATGTTGAAAAAATGTAGATATTAGACTATTTTATGATTGCACATGGTAAAGAATGTAATTAAAGGCTCTTTTCCTATTTCAAAAGTTTTAGTTTTTGGGGGTAATAGCTACGTATGTTGCAAAAATGAAGATATTAGACTATTTTATGATGTCAAATGGTAAAGAATGTGATTAAAGGCTCTTTCCCTATTTCAAAAGTTTTAGTTTTCGAGGGTAATAGCTATGTCTGTGGAAAAAATGAAGATATTAGACTATTTTATGATTGCAAATGGTAAAGAATGTGATTAAAGGCTCTTTTACTATGTCAAAAGTTTTAGTTTTCGAGGGTAATAGCTATGTATGTTGAAAAAATGAAGATATTAGACTATTTTATGATTGCAAATGGTAAAGAATGTGATTAAAGGCTCTTTTCCTATTTCAAAAGTTTTAGTTTTCGAGGGTAATAGCTACGTATGTTGCAAAAATGAAGATATTAGACTATTTTATGATTGCAAATGGTAAAGAATGTGATTAAAGGCTCTTTTGCTATGTCAAAAGTTTTAGTTTTCGAGGGTAATAGCTACGTATGCTGAAAAAATGAAGATATTAGACTATTTTATGATTGCAAATGGTAAAGAATGTGATTAAAGGCTCTTTTCCTATTTCAAAAGTTTTAGTTTTCGAGGGTAATAGCTTTGTCTGTGGAAAAAATGAAGATATTAGACTATTTTATGATTGCAAATGGTAAAGAATGTGATTAAAGGCTCTTTTCCTATTTCAAAAGTTTTAGTTTTCGAGGGTAATAGCTACGTATGTTGAAAAATGAAGATATTAGACTATTTTATCATTGCAAATGGTAAAGAATGTGATTAAAGGCTCTTTTCCTATTTCAAAAGTTTTAGTTTTCGAGGGTAATAGCTTTGTCTGTGGAAAAAATGAAGATATTAGACTATTTTATGATTGAAAATGGTAAAGAATGTGATTAAAGGCTCTTTTCCTTTTTCAAAAGTTTTAGTTTTCGGGGGTAAGAGCTAAGTATGTTGAAAAAATGAAGATATTAGACTATTTTATGATTGCAAATGGTAAAGAATGTGATTAAAGACTCTTTTCCTATTTCAAAAGTTTTAGTTTTCGAGGGTAATAGCTATGTATGTTGAAAAAATGAAGATATTAGTCTATTTTATGATTGCAAATGGTAAAGAATGTGATTAAAGGCTCTTTTCCTATGTCAAAAGTTTTAGTTTTCGAGGGTAATAGCTACGTATGTTGAAAAAATGAAGATATTAGACTATTTATGATTGCAAATGGTAAAGAATGTGATTAAAGGCTCTTTTCCTATGTCAAAAGTTTTAGTTTTCGAGGGTAATAGCTACGTATGTTGAAAAAATGAAGATATTAGACTATTTTATGATTGCACATGGTAAAGAATGTGATTAAAGGCTCTTTTCCTATTTCAAAAGTTTTAGTTTTCGAGGGTAATAGCTACGAATGTTGAAAAAATGAAGATATTAGACTGTTTTATGATTGCAAATGGTAAAGAATGTGATTAAAGGCTCTTTTACTATGTCAAAAGTTTTAGGTTTCGAGGGTAATAGCTACGTATGTTGAAAAAATGAAGATATTAGACTATTTTATGATTGCACATGGTACAGAATGTGATTAAAGGCTCTTTTCCTATTTCAAAAGTTTTAGTTTTCGAGGGTAATAGCTACGTATGTTGAAAAAATGAAGATATTAGACTGTTTTATGATTGCAAATGGTAAAGAATGTGATTAAAGGCTCTTTTCCTATTTCAAAAGTTTTAGTTTTCGAGGGTAATAGCTACGTATGTTGAAAAAATGAAGATATTAGACAATTTTATGATTGCACATGGTAAAGAATGTGATTAAAGGCTCTTTTCCTATGTCAAAAGTCTTAGTTTTCGAGGGTAATAGCTACGTATGTTGAAAAAATGGAGATATTAGACAATTTTATGATTGTACATGGTAAAGAATGTGATTAAAGGCTCTTTTCCTATTTCAAAAGTTTTAGTTTTCAAGGGTAATAGCTAAGTATGTTGAAAAAATGAAGATATTAGACAATTTTATGATTGCACATGGTAAAGAATGTGATTAAAGGCTCTTTTCCTATTTCAAAAGTTTTAGTTTTCGAGGGTAATAGCTACGTATGTTGAAAAAATGAAGATATTAGACAATTTTATGATTGCACATGGTAGTCAAAAGTTTTAGTTTTCGAGGGTAATAGCTATGTATGTTGAAAAAATGAAGATATTAGACTATTTTATGATTGCACATGGTAAAGAATGTGATTAAAGGCTCTTTTCCTATTTCGAAAGTTTTAGTTTTCGGGGGTAAGAGCTACGTATGTTAAAAAAATGAAGATATTAGACTATTTTATGATTGCACATGGTACAGAATGTGATTAAAGGGCTCTTTTTCTATTTCAAAAGTTTTAGTTTTCGAGGGTAATAGCTACATATGTTGAAAAAATGAAGGTATTAGACAATGTTATGATTGCATATGGTAAAGAATGTGATTAAAGGCTCTTTTCCTATTTCAAAAGTTTTAGTTTTCGAGGGTAATAGCTAAGTCTGTGGAAAAAATGAAGATATTAGACTATTTTATGATGGCAAATGGTAATCTCTTTTCCTATTTCGAAAGTTTTAGTTTTCGAGGGTAATAGCTATGTATGTTGCAAAAATGAAGATATTAGACAATTTTATGATTGCAAATGGTAAAGACTGTGATTAAAGGCTCTTTTCCTATGTCAAAAGTTTTAGTTTTCGAGGATAATAGCTAAGTATGTTGCAAAAATGAAGATATTAGACAATTTTATGATTGCAAAAGGTAAAGAATGTGATTAAAGGCTCTTTTTCTATTTCAAAAGTTTTAGTTTTCTAGGGAAATAGCTACGTATGTTGAAAAAATGAAGATATTAGACTATTTTATGATTGCACATGGTAAAGAATGTGATTAAAGGCTCTTTTCCTATTTCAAAAGTTTAGTTTTCGAGGGTAATAGCTACGTATGTTGAAAAATGAAGATATTAGACAATTTTATGATTGCACATGGTAAAGAATGTGATTAAAGGCTCTTTTCCTATGTCAAAAGTCTTAGTTTTCGAGGGTAATAGCTACGTATGATGAAAAAATTAAATATTAGACTATTTTATGATTGCAAATGGTAAAGAATGTGATTAAAGGCTCTTTTCCTATTTCAAAAGTTGTAGTTTTCGAGGGTAATAGCTACGTATGTTGAAAAAATGAAGATATTAGACTATTTTATGATTGCACATGGTAAAGAATGTGATTAAAGGCTCTTTTCCTATTTCAAAAGTTTTACTTTTTGAGGGTAAGAGCTTTGTCTGTGGAAAAAATGAAGATATTAGACAATTTCATGATTGCAAATGCTAAAGAATGTGATAAAAGGCTCTTTTCCTATTTCAAAAGATTTAGTTTTCGAGGGTAATAGCTACGTATGTTAAAAAAGTGAAGATATTAGACAATTTTATGATTGCACATGGTAAAGAATGTGATTAAAGGCTCTTTTCCTATGTCAAAAGTCTTAGTTTTCGAGGGTAATAGCTACGTATGATGAAAAAATTAAATATTAGACTATTTTATGATTGCAAATGGTAAAGAATGTGATTAAAGGCTCTTTTCCTATTTCAAAAGTTGTAGTTTTCGAGGGTAATAGCTACGTATGTTGAAAAAATGAAGATATTAGACTATTTTATGATTGCACATGGTAAAGAATGTGATTAAAGGCTCTTTTCCTATTTCAAAAGTTTTACTTTTTGAGGGTAAGAGCTTTGTCTGTGGAAAAAATGAAGATATTAGACTATTTTGTGATTGCAAATGGTAAAGAATGTGATTAAAGGCTCTTTTCCTATTTCAAAAGTTTTAGTTTTCGAGGGTAATAGCTACGTATGTTGAAAAAATGAAGATATTAGACAATTTTATGATTGTACATGGTAAAGAATGTGATTAAAGGCTCTTTTCCTATGTCAAAAGTCTTAGTTTTCGAGGGTAATAGCTACGTATGTTGAAAAAATGAAGATATTAGACTATTTTATAATTGCAAATTGTAAAGATTGTTATTAAAGGCTCTTTTCCTATTTCAAAAGTTTTAGTTTTCGAGGGTAATAGCTACGTATGTTGAAAAAATGAACATATTAGACTATTTTATGATTGCACATGGTAAAGAATGTGATTAAAGGCTCTTTTCCTATGTCAAAAGTTTTAGTTTTCGAGGGTAATAGCTATGTATGTTGAAAAAATGAAGATATTAGACTATTTTATGATTGCACATGGTAAAGAATGTGATTAAAGGCTCTTTTCCTATTTCAAAAGTTTTAGTTTTCGAGTGTAATTGCTACGTATGTTGAAAAAATGAAGATATTAGACAATTTTATGATTGCACATGGTAGTCAAAAGTTTTAGTTTTCGAGGGTAATAGCTACGTATGTTGAAAAAATGAAGATATTAGACTATTTTATGATTGCAAATGGTAAAGAATGTGATTAAAGGCTCTTATCCTATTTCAAAAGTTTTAGTTTTCGAGGGTAATAGCTATGTCTGTGGAGAAAATGAAGATATTAGACTATTTTATGATTGCACATGGTAAAAAATGTGATTAAAGGCTCTTTTCCTATTTCAAAAGTTTTAGTTTTCGGGGGTAAGAGCTACGTATGTTGAAAAAATGAAGATATTAGACTATTTTATGATTGCACATGGTAAAGAATGTGATTAAAAGGCTCTTTTCCTATTTCAAAAGTTTTAGTTTTCCAGGGTAATAGCTACATATGTTGAAAAAATGAAGATATTAGACAATTTTATGATTGCATATGGTAAAGAATGTGATTAAAGGCTCTTTTCCTATTTCAAAAGTTTTAGTTTTCGAGGGTAATAGCTAAGTCTGTGGAAAAAATGAAGATATTAGACTATTTTATGATGGCAAATGGTAATCTCTTTTCCTATTTCGGAAGTTTTAGTTTTCGAGGGTAATAGCTACGTATGTTGCAAAAATGAAGATATTAGAAAATTTTATGATTGCAAATGGTAAAGAATATGATTAAAGGCTCTTTTCCTATGTCAAAAGTTTTAGTTTTCGAGGGTAATAGCTACGTATGTTGAAAAAATGAAGATAGACTATTTTGTGATTGCAAATGGTAAAGAATGTGATTAAAGGCTCTTTTCCGATTTCAAAAGTTTTAGTTTTCGAGGGTAATAGCTACGTATGTTGAAAAAATGAAGATATTAGACTATTTTATGATTACAAATGGTAAAGAATGTGATTAAAGGCTCTTTTTCTATTTCAAAAGTTTTAGTTTTCGAGGGTAATAGCTAGGTCTGTGGAAAAAATGAAGATATTAGACTATTTTATGATTGCAAATGGTAAAGAATGTGATTAAAGGCTCTTTTCCTATTTCAAAAGTTTTAGTTTTCCAGGGTAATAGCTACGTATGTTGAAAAAATGAAGATATTAGACTATTTTATGATTGCACATGGTAAAGAATGTGATTAAAGGCTCTTTTCCTATTTCAAAAGTTTTATTTTTCGAGGGTAATAGCTTTGTCTATGGAAAAAAAATGAAGATATTAGACAATTTTATGATTGCACATGGTAAAGAATGTGATTAAAGGCTCTTTTCCTATTTCAAAAGTTTTAGTTTTCGAGGGTAATAGCTACGTATGTTGAAAAAATGAAGATATTAGACCATTTTATGATTGCACATGGTAAAGAATGTGATTAAAGGCTCTTTTCCTATGTCAAAAATTTTAGTTTTCGAGGGTAATAGCTAAGTATGTTCAAAAATGAAGATATTAGACTATTTTATGATTGCACATGGTAAAGAATGTGATTAAAGGCTCTTTTCCTATTTCAAAAGTTTTAGTTTTCGAGGGTAGTAGCTACGTATGTTGAAAAAATGAAGATATTAGACCATTTTATGATTGCAAATGGTAAAGAATGTGATTGAAGGCTCTTTTCCTATTTCAAAAGTTTTAGTTTTCGAGGGTAAGAGCTACGTATGTGGAAAAAATGAAGATATTAGACAATTTTATGATTGCACATGGTAAAGAATGTGACTAAAGGCTCTTTTCCCATTTCAAAAGTTATAGTTTTCGAAGGTAATAGCTACGTATGTTGAAAAAATGAAGATATTAGACAATTTTATGATTGCACATGGTAAAGAATGTTATTAAAGGCTCTTTTCCTATGTCAAAAGTCTTAGTTTTCGAGGGTAATAGCTACGTATGTTGAAAAAATGAAGATATTAAACTATTTTATGATTGCAAATCTTAAAGAATGTTATTAAAGGCTCTTTTCCTATTTCAAAAGTTTTAGTTTTCGAGGGTAATAGCTTTGTCTGTGGAAAAAATGAAGATATTAGACAATTTTATGATTGCACATGGTAAAGAATGTGATTAAAGGCTCTTTTCCTATTTCAAAAGTTTTAGTTTTCGAGGGTAATAGCTACGTATGTTGAAAAAATGAAGATATTAGACTATTTTATGATTGCACATGGTAAAGAATGTGATTAAAGGCTCTTTTCCTATGTCAAAAGTTTTAGTTTTCGAGGGTAATAGCTACGTATGCTGAAAAAATGAAGATATTAGACAATTTTATGATTGCACATGGTAAAGAATGTGATTAAAGGCTCTTTTCCTATTTCAAAAGTATTAGTTTTCGAGAGTAATAGCTATGTTGAAAGAATGAAGATATTAGACAATTTTATGATTGCACATGGTAGTCAAAAGTTTTATGTGTAAAGAATGTGATTAAAGGCTCTTTTCCTATGTCAAAGTCTTAGTTTTCGAGGGTAATAGCTACGTATGTTGAAAAAATGAAGATATTAGACTATTTTATGATTGCAAATGTTAAAGAATGTGATTAAAGGCTCTTTTCCTATTTCAAAAGTTTTAGTTTTCGAGGGTAATAGCTACGTATGTTGAAAAAATGAAGATATTAGACTATTTTTTGATTGCAAATGGTAAAGAATGTGATTAAAGGCTCTTTTCCTATTTCAAAAGTTTTAGTTTTCGAGGGTAATAGCTTTATCTGTGGATAAAATGAAGATATTAGAGAATTTTATGATTGCACATGGTAAAGAATGTGATTAAAGGCTCTTTTCCTATTTCAAAAGTTTTAGTTTTCCAGGGTAATAGCTACGTATGTTGAAAAAATGAAGATATTAGACTATTTTATGATTGCACATGGTAAAGAATGTGATTAAAGGCTCTTTTCCTATTTCAAAAGTTTTAGTTTTCGAGGGTAATAGCTTTGTCTGTGGAAAAAAATGAAGATATTAGACAATTTTATGATTGCACATGGTAAAGAATGTGATTAAAGGCTCTTTTCCTATTTCAAAAGTTTTAGTTTTCGAGGGTAATAGCTACGTATGTTGAAAAAATGAAGATATTAGACCATTTTATGATTGCACATGGTAAAGAATGTGATTAAAGGCTCTTTTCCTATGTCAAAAATTTTAGTTTTCGAGGGTAATAGCTAAGTATGTTCAAAAATGAAGATATTAGACTATTTTATGATTGCACATGGTAAAGAATGTGATTAAAGGCTCTTTTTCTTTTTCAAAAGTTTTAGTTTTCGAGGGTAGTAGCTATGTATGTTGAAAAAATGAAGATATTAGACCATTTTATGATTGCAAATGGTAAAGAATGTGATTGAAGGCTCTTTTCCTATGTCAAAAGTTTTAGTTTTCGAAGGTACTAGCTACGTATGTTGAAAAAATGAAGATATTAGACTATTTTATGATTGCAAATGGTAAAGAATGTGATTAAAGGCTCTTTTCCTATGTCAAAAGTTTTAGTTTTCGAGGCTAATAGCTAAGTATGTTGAAAAAATGGAGATATTAGACAATTTTATGATTGTACATGGTAAAGAATGTGATTAAAGGCTCTTTTCCTATTTCAAAAGTTTTAGTTTTCGAGGGTAATAGCTACGTATGTTGAAAAAATGAAGATATTAGACTATTTTATGATTGTACATGGTAAAGAATGTGATTAAAGGCTCTTTTCCTATTTCAAAAGTTATAGTTTTCGAGGTAAAGAGCTACGTATGTGGAAAAAATGAAGATATTAGACAATTTTATGATTGCACATGGTAAAGAATGTGACTAAAGGCTCTTTTCCTATTTCAAAAGTTTTAGTTTTCGAAGGTAATAGCTACGTATGTTGAAAAAATGAAGATATTAGACAATTTTATGATTGCACATGGTAAAGAATGTGATTAAAGGCTCTTTTCCTATGTCAAAAGTCTTAGTTTTCGAGGGTAATAGCTACGTATGTTGAAAAAATGAAGATATTAAACTATTTTATGATTGCAAATCTTAAAGAATGTTATTAAAGGCTCTTTTCCTATTTCAAAAGTTTTAGTTTTCGAGGGTAATAGCTTTGTCTGTGGAAAAAATGAAGATATTAGACTATTTTATGATTGCACATGGTAAAGAATGTGATTACAGGCTCTTTTCCTATTTCAAAAGTTTTAGTTTTCGAGGGTAATAGCTACGTATGTTGAAAAAATGAAGATATTAGACAATTTTATGATTGCACATGGTAAAGAATGTGATTAAAGGCTCTTTTCCTATGTGAAAAGTTTTAGTTTTCGAGGGTAATAGCTACGTATGCTGAAAAAATGAAGATATTAGACAATTTTATGATTGCACATGGTAAAGAATGTGATTAAAGGCTCTTTTCCTATTTCAAAAGTATTAGTTTTCGAGAGTAATAGCTACGTATGTTGAAAGAATGAAGATATTAGACAATTTTATGATTGCACATGGTAGTCAAAAGTTTTATGTGTAAAGAATGTGATTAAAGGCTCTTTTCCTATGTCAAAAGTTTTAGTTTTCGAGGGTAATAGCTACGTATGCTGAAAAAATGAAGATATTAGACAATTTTATGATTGCACATGGTAAAGAATGTGATTACAGGCTCTTTTCCTATTTCAAAAGTTTTAGTTTTCGAGGGTAATAGCTTTGTCTGTGGAAAAAATGAAGATATTAGACTATTTTATGATGGCAAATGGTAATCTCTTTTCCTATTTCGAAAGTTTTAGTTTTCGAGGGTAATAGCTACGTATGTTGCAAAAATGAAGATATTAGACTATTTTATGATTGCAAATGGTAAAGAATGTGATTAAAGGCTCTTTTCCTATGTCAAAAGTTTTAGTTTTCGAGGGTAATAGCTACGTATGTTGAAAAAATGAAGATAGACTATTTTATGATTGCAAATGGTAAAGAATGTGATTAAAGGCTCTTTTCCTATTTCAAAAGTTTTAGTATTCGAGGGTAATAGCTACGTATGTTGAAAAAATGAGGATATTAGACTATTTTATGATTGCACATGGTAAAGAATGTGATTAAAGGCTCTTTTCCTATTTCAAAAGTTTTAGTTTTCGAGGGTAATAGCTACGTATGTTGAAAAATGAACATATTAGACAATTTTATGATTGCACATGGTAAAGAATGTGATTAAAGGCTCTTTTCCTATTTCAAAAGTTTTAGTTTTCGAGGGTAATAGTTACGTATGTTAAAAAAATGAAGATATTAGACAATTTTATGATTGCACATGGTAAAGAATGTGATTAAAGGCTCTTTTCCTATGTCAAAAGTCTTAGTTTTCGAGGGTAATAGCTACGTATGTTAAAAAAATGAAGATATTAGACTATTTTATGATTGCAAATGTTAAAGAATGTGATTAAAGGCTCTTTTCCTATTTCAAAAGTTTTAGTTTTCGAGGGTAATAGCTACGTATGTTGAAAAAATGAAGATATTAGACTATTTTATGATTGCATATGGTAAAGAATGTGATTACAGGCTCTTTTCCTATTTCAAAAGTTTTAGTTTTCGAGGGTAATAGCTACGTATGTTGAAAAAATGAAGATATTAGACTATTTTTTGATTGCAAATGGTAAAGAATGTGATTAAAGGCTCTTTTCCTATTTCAAAAGTTTTAGTTTTCGAGGGTAATAGCCTTATCTGTGGATAAAATGAAGATATTAGACTATTTTATGATTGCCCATGGTAAAGAATGTGATTAAAGGCTCTTTTCCTATGTCAAAAGTTTTAGTTTTCGAGGGTAATAGCTACGTATGTTGAAAAAATGAAGATATTAGACTATTTTATGATTGCAAATGGTAAAGAATGTGATGAAAGGCTCTTTACCTATTTCAAAAGTTTTAGTTTTCGAGGGTAATAGCTACGTATGTTGAAAAAAAGAAGATATTAGACTATTTTATGATTGCACATGGTAAAGAATGTGATTAAAGGCTCTTTTCCTATTTCAAAAGTTTTAGTTTTCGAGGGTAATAGCTACGTATGTTGAAAAAATGAAGATATTAGACTATTTTATGATTGCACATGGTA
>NW_027065853.1:0-20471 GCF_032884065.1 Artemia franciscana | reverse complement strand
CTTTAATCACATTCTTTACCATTTGCAATCATAAAATAGTCTAATATCTTCATTTTTTCAACATACGTAGCTATTACCCTCGAAAACTAAAACTTTTGACATAGGAAAAGAGCCTTTAATCACATTCTTTACCATTTGCAATCATAAAATAGTCTAATATCTTCATTTTTTCAACATACGTAGCTATTACCCTCGAAAACTAAAACTTTTGACATAGGAAAAGAGCCTTTAATCACATTCTTTACCATTTGCAATCATAAAATAGTCTAATATCTTCATTTTTTCAACATACGTAGCTATTACCCTCGAAAACTAAAACTTTTGAAATAGGAAAAGAGCCTTTAATCACATTCTTTACCATTTGCAATCATAAAATAGTCTAATATCTTCATTTTTTCAACATACGTAGCTATTACCCTCGAAAACTAAAACTTTTGACATAGGAAAAGAGCCTTTAATCACATTCTTTACCATTTGCAATCATAAAATAGTCTAATATCTTCATTTTTTCAACATACGTAGCTATTACCCTCGAAAACTAAAACTTTTGACATAGGAAAAGAGCCTTTAATCACATTCTTTACCATTTGCAATCATAAAATAGTCTAATATCTTCATTTTTTCAACATACGTAGCTATTACCCTCGAAAACTAAAACTTTTGAAATAGGAAAAGAGCCTTTAATCACATTCTTTACCATTTGCAATCATAAAATAGTCTAATATCTTCATTTTTTCAACATACGTAGCTATTACCCTCGAAAACTAAAACTTTTGACATAGGAAAAGAGCCTTTAATCACATTCTTTACCATTTGCAATCATAAAATAGTCTAATATCTTCATTTTTTCAACATACGTAGCTATTACCCTCGAAAACTAAAACTTTTGAAATAGGAAAAGAGCCTTTAATCACATTCTTTACCATTTGCAATCATAAAATAGTCTAATATCTTCATTTTTTCAACATACGTAGCTATTACCCTCGAAAACTAAAACTTTTGAAATAGGAAAAGAGCCTTTAATCACATTCTTTACCATTTGCAATCATAAAATAGTCTAATATCTTCATTTTTTCAACATACGTAGCTATTACCCTCGAAAACTAAAACTTTTGACATAGGAAAAGAGCCTTTAATCACATTCTTTACCATTTGCAATCATAAAATAGTCTAATATCTTCATTTTTTCAACATACGTAGCTATTACCCTCGAAAACTAAAACTTTTGAATAGGAAAAGAGCCTTTAATCACATTCTTTACCATTTGCAATCATAAAATAGTCTAATATCTTCATTTTTTCAACATACGTAGCTATTACCCTCGAAAACTAAAACTTTTGACATAGGAAAAGAGCCTTTAATCACATTCTTTACCATTTGCAATCATAAAATAGTCTAATATCTTCATTTTTTCAACATACGTAGCTATTACCCTCGAAAACTAAAACTTTTGACATAGGAAAAGAGCCTTTAATCACATTCTTTACCATTTGCAATCATAAAATAGTCTAATATCTTCATTTTTTCAACATACGTAGCTATTACCCTCGAAAACTAAAACTTTTGAATAGGAAAAGAGCCTTTAATCACATTCTTTACCATGTCAATCATAAAATAGTCTAATATCTTCATTTTTTCAACATACGTAGCTATTACCCTCGAAAACTAAAACTTTTGAAATAGGAAAAGAGCCTTTAATCACATTCTTTACCATTTGCAATCATAAAATAGTCTAATATCTTCATTTTTTCAACATACGTAGCTATTACCCTCGAAAACTAAAACTTTTGACATAGGAAAAGAGCCTTTAATCACATTCTTTACCATTTGCAATCATAAAATAGTCTAATATCTTCATTTTTTCAACATACGTAGCTATTACCCTCGAAAACTAAAACTTTTGAAATAGGAAAAGAGCCTTTAATCACATTCTTTACCATTTGCAATCATAAAATAGTCTAATATCTTCATTTTTTCAACATACGTAGCTATTACCCTCGAAAACTAAAACTTTTGAAATAGGAAAAGAGCCTTTAATCACATTCTTTACCATGTGCAATCATAAAATAGTCTAATATCTTCATTTTTTCAACATACGTAGCTATTACCCTCGAAAACTAAAACTTTTGACATAGGAAAAGAGCCTTTAATCACATTCTTTACCATTGCAATCATAAAATAGTCTAATATCTTCATTTTTTCAACATACGTAGCTATTACCCTCGAAAACTAAAACTTTTGAAATAGGAAAAGAGCCTTTAATCACATTCTTTACCATGTGCAATCATAAAATAGTCTAATATCTTCATTTTTTCAACATACGTAGCTATTACCCTCGAAAACTAAAACTTTTGACATAGGAAAAGAGCCTTTAATCACATTCTTTACCATTTGCAATCATAAAATAGTCTAATATCTTCATTTTTTCAACATACGTAGCTATTACCCTCGAAAACTAAAACTTTTGAAATAGGAAAAGAGCCTTTAATCACATTCTTTACCATTTGCAATCATAAAATAGTCTAATATCTTCATTTTTTCAACATACGTAGCTATTACCCTCGAAAACTAAAACTTTTGACATAGGAAAAGAGCCTTTAATCACATTCTTTACCATTTGCAATCATAAAATAGTCTAATATCTTCATTTTTTCAACATACGTAGCTATTACCCTCGAAAACTAAAACTTTTGAAATAGGAAAAGAGCCTTTAATCACATTCTTTACCATTTGCAATCATAAAATAGTCTAATATCTTCATTTTTTCAACATACGTAGCTATTACCCTCGAAAACTAAAACTTTTGAATAGGAAAAGAGCCTTTAATCACATTCTTTACCATGTGCAATCATAAAATAGTCTAATATCTTCATTTTTTCAACATACGTAGCTATTACCCTCGAAAACTAAAACTTTTGACATAGGAAAAGAGCCTTTAATCACATTCTTTACCATTTGCAATCATAAAATAGTCTAATATCTTCATTTTTTCAACATACGTAGCTATTACCCTCGAAAACTAAAACTTTTGACATAGGAAAAGAGCCTTTAATCACATTCTTTACCATTTGCAATCATAAAATAGTCTAATATCTTCATTTTTTCAACATACGTAGCTATTACCCTCGAAAACTAAAACTTTTGACATAGGAAAAGAGCCTTTAATCACATTCTTTACCATTTGCAATCATAAAATAGTCTAATATCTTCATTTTTTCAACATACGTAGCTATTACCCTCGAAAACTAAAACTTTTGAAATAGGAAAAGAGCCTTTAATCACATTCTTTACCATTTGCAATCATAAAATAGTCTAATATCTTCATTTTTTCAACATACGTAGCTATTACCCTCGAAAACTAAAACTTTTGAATAGGAAAAGAGCCTTTAATCACATTCTTTACCATTTGCAATCATAAAATAGTCTAATATCTTCATTTTTTCAACATACGTAGCTATTACCCTCGAAAACTAAAACTTTTGAAATAGGAAAAGAGCCTTTAATCACATTCTTTACCATTTGCAATCATAAAATAGTCTAATATCTTCATTTTTTCAACATACGTAGCTATTACCCTCGAAAACTAAAACTTTTGAATAGGAAAAGAGCCTTTAATCACATTCTTTACCATTTGCAATCATAAAATAGTCTAATATCTTCATTTTTTCAACATACGTAGCTATTACCCTCGAAAACTAAAACTTTTGAAATAGGAAAAGAGCCTTTAATCACATTCTTTACCATTTGCAATCATAAAATAGTCTAATATCTTCATTTTTTCAACATACGTAGCTATTACCCTCGAAAACTAAAACTTTTGACATAGGAAAAGAGCCTTTAATCACATTCTTTACCATTTGCAATCATAAAATAGTCTAATATCTTCATTTTTTCAACATACGTAGCTATTACCCTCGAAAACTAAAACTTTTGAAATAGGAAAAGAGCCTTTAATCACATTCTTTACCATTTGCAATCATAAAATAGTCTAATATCTTCATTTTTTCAACATACGTAGCTATTACCCTCGAAAACTAAAACTTTTGACATAGGAAAAGAGCCTTTAATCACATTCTTTACCATTTGCAATCATAAAATAGTCTAATATCTTCATTTTTTCAACATACGTAGCTATTACCCTCGAAAACTAAAACTTTTGAAATAGGAAAAGAGCCTTTAATCACATTCTTTACCATTGTGCAATCATAAAATAGTCTAATATCTTCATTTTTTCAACATACGTAGCTATTACCCTCGAAAACTAAAACTTTTGACATAGGAAAAGAGCCTTTAATCACATTCTTTACCATGTGCAATCATAAAATAGTCTAATATCTTCATTTTTCAACATACGTAGCTATTACCCTCGAAAACTAAAACTTTTAAATAGGAAAAGAGCCTTTAATCACATTCTTTACCATTTGCAATCATAAAATAGTCTAATATCTTCATTTTTTCAACATACGTAGCTATTACCCTCGAAAACTAAAACTTTTGAAATAGGAAAAGAGCCTTTAATCACATTCTTTACCATGTGCAATCATAAAATTGTCTAATTTCTTTATTTTTTCCACAGACAAAGCTATTACCCTCGAAAACTAAAACTTTTGAAATAGGAAAAGAGCCTTTAATCACATTCTTTACCATTTGCAATCATAAAATAGTCTAATATCTTCATTTTTTCAACATACGTAGCTATTACCCTCGAAAACTAAAACTTTTGAAATAGGAAAAGAGCCTTTAATCACATTCTTTACCATTTGCAATCATAAAATAGTCTAATATCTTCATTTTTTCAACATACGTAGCTATTACCCTCGAAAACTAAAACTTTTGACATAGGAAAAGAGCCTTTAATCACATTCTTTACCATGTGCAATCATAAAATAGTCTAATATCTTCATTTTTTCAACATACGTAGCTATTACCCTCGAAAACTAAAACTTTTGACATAGGAAAAGAGCCTTTAATCACATTCTTTACCATTTGCAATCATAAAATAGTCTAATATCTTCATTTTTTCAACATACGTAGCTATTACCCTCGAAAACTAAAACTTTTGACATAGGAAAAGAGCCTTTAATCACATTCTTTACCATTTGCAATCATAAAATAGTCTAATATCTTCATTTTTTCAACATACGTAGCTATTACCCTCGAAAACTAAAACTTTTGAAATAGGAAAAGAGCCTTTAATCACATTCTTTACCATTTGCAATCATAAAATAGTCTAATATCTTCATTTTTTCAACATACGTAGCTATTACCCTCGAAAACTAAAACTTTTGACATAGGAAAAGAGCCTTTAATCACATTCTTTACCATGTGCAATCATAAAATAGTCTAATATCTTCATTTTTTCAACATACGTAGCTATTACCCTCGAAAACTAAAACTTTTGACATAGGAAAAGAGCCTTTAATCACATTCTTTACCATTTGCAATCATAAAATAGTCTAATATCTTCATTTTTTCAACATACGTAGCTATTACCCTCGAAAACTAAAACTTTTGACATAGGAAAAGAGCCTTTAATCACATTTTTACCATTTGCAATCATAAAATAGTCTAATATCTTCATTTTTTCAACATACGTAGCTATTACCCTCGAAAACTAAAACTTTTGACATAGGAAAAGAGCCTTTAATCACATTCTTTACCATTTGCAATCATAAAATAGTCTAATATCTTCATTTTTTCAACATACGTAGCTATTACCCTCGAAAACTAAAACTTTTGACATAGGAAAAGAGCCTTTAATCACATTCTTTACCATTTGCAATCATAAAATAGTCTAATATCTTCATTTTTTCAACATACGTAGCTATTACCCTCGAAAACTAAAACTTTTGAAATAGGAAAAGAGCCTTTAATCACATTCTTTACCATTTGCAATCATAAAATAGTCTAATATCTTCATTTTTTCAACATACGTAGCTATTACCCTCGAAAACTAAAACTTTTGACATAGGAAAAGAGCCTTTAATCACATTCTTTACCATTTGCAATCATAAAATAGTCTAATATCTTCATTTTTTCAACATACGTAGCTATTACCCTCGAAAACTAAAACTTTTGAATAGGAAAAGAGCCTTTAATCACATTCTTTACCATTTGCAATCATAAAATAGTCTAATATCTTCATTTTTCAACATACGTAGCTATTACCCTCGAAAACTAAAACTTTTGAAATAGGAAAAGAGCCTTTAATCACATTCTTTACCATTTGCAATCATAAAATAGTCTAATATCTTCATTTTTTCAACATACGTAGCTATTACCCTCGAAAACTAAAACTTTTGACATAGGAAAAGAGCCTTTAATCACATTCTTTACCATTTGCAATCATAAAATAGTCTAATATCTTCATTTTTTCAACATACGTAGCTATTACCCTCGAAAACTAAAACTTTTGAATAGGAAAAGAGCCTTTAATCACATTCTTTACCATTTGCAATCATAAAATAGTCTAATATCTTCATTTTTTCAACATACGTAGCTATTACCCTCGAAAACTAAAACTTTTGACATAGGAAAAGAGCCTTTAATCACATTCTTTACCATTTGCAATCATAAAATAGTCTAATATCTTCATTTTTTCAACATACGTAGCTATTACCCTCGAAAACTAAAACTTTTGACATAGGAAAAGAGCCTTTAATCACATTCTTTACCATTTGCAATCATAAAATAGTCTAATATCTTCATTTTTTCAACATACGTAGCTATTACCCTCGAAAACTAAAACTTTTGACATAGGAAAAGAGCCTTTAATCACATTCTTTACCATTTGCAATCATAAAATAGTCTAATATCTTCATTTTTTCAACATACGTAGCTATTACCCTCGAAAACTAAAACTTTTGACATAGGAAAAGAGCCTTTAATCACATTCTTTACCATTTGCAATCATAAAATAGTCTAATATCTTCATTTTTTCAACATACGTAGCTATTACCCTCGAAAACTAAAACTTTTGACATAGGAAAAGAGCCTTTAATCACATTCTTTACCATTTGCAATCATAAAATAGTCTAATATCTTCATTTTTTCAACATACGTAGCTATTACCCTCGAAAACTAAAACTTTTGACATAGGAAAAGAGCCTTTAATCACATTCTTTACCATTTGCAATCATAAAATAGTCTAATATCTTCATTTTTTCAACATACGTAGCTATTACCCTCGAAAACTAAAACTTTTGAAATAGGAAAAGAGCCTTTAATCACATTCTTTACCATTTGCAATCATAAAATAGTCTAATATCTTCATTTTTTCAACATACGTAGCTATTACCCTCGAAAACTAAAACTTTTGACATAGGAAAAGAGCCTTTAATCACATTCTTTACCATTTGCAATCATAAAATAGTCTAATATCTTCATTTTTTCAACATACGTAGCTATTACCCTCGAAAACTAAAACTTTTGACATAGGAAAAGAGCCTTTAATCACATTCTTTACCATTTGCAATCATAAAATAGTCTAATATCTTCATTTTTTCAACATACGTAGCTATTACCCTCGAAAACTAAAACTTTTGACATAGGAAAAGAGCCTTTAATCACATTCTTTACCATTTGCAATCATAAAATAGTCTAATATCTTCATTTTTTCAACATACGTAGCTATTACCCTCGAAAACTAAAACTTTTGACATAGGAAAAGAGCCTTTAATCACATTCTTTACCATGTGCAATCATAAAATAGTCTAATATCTTCATTTTTTCAACATACGTAGCTATTACCCTCGAAAACTAAAACTTTTGAAATAGGAAAAGAGCCTTTAATCACATTCTTTACCATTTGCAATCATAAAATAGTCTAATATCTTCATTTTTTCAACATACGTAGCTATTACCCTCGAAAACTAAAACTTTTGAATAGGAAAAGAGCCTTTAATCACATTCTTTACCATTTGCAATCATAAAATAGTCTAATATCTTCATTTTTTCAACATACGTAGCTATTACCCTCGAAAACTAAAACTTTTGACATAGGAAAAGAGCCTTTAATCACATTCTTTACCATTTGCAATCATAAAATAGTCTAATATCTTCATTTTTTCAACATACGTAGCTATTACCCTCGAAAACTAAAACTTTTGACATAGGAAAAGAGCCTTTAATCACATTCTTTACCATTTGCAATCATAAAATAGTCTAATATCTTCATTTTTTCAACATACGTAGCTATTACCCTCGAAAACTAAAACTTTTGAAATAGGAAAAGAGCCTTTAATCACATTCTTTACCATTTGCAATCATAAAATAGTCTAATATCTTCATTTTTTCAACATACGTAGCTATTACCCTCGAAAACTAAAACTTTTGAAATAGGAAAAGAGCCTTTAATCACATTCTTTACCATTGCAATCATAAAATAGTCTAATATCTTCATTTTTTCAACATACGTAGCTATTACCCTCGAAAACTAAAACTTTTGACATAGGAAAAGAGCCTTTAATCACATTCTTTACCATTTGCAATCATAAAATAGTCTAATATCTTCATTTTTTCAACATACGTAGCTATTACCCTCGAAAACTAAAACTTTTGACATAGGAAAAGAGCCTTTAATCACATTCTTTACCATTTGCAATCATAAAATAGTCTAATATCTTCATTTTTTCAACATACGTAGCTATTACCCTCGAAAACTAAAACTTTTGACATAGGAAAAGAGCCTTTAATCACATTCTTTACCATTTGCAATCATAAAATAGTCTAATATCTTCATTTTTTCAACATACGTAGCTATTACCCTCGAAAACTAAAACTTTTGAAATAGGAAAAGAGCCTTTAATCACATTCTTTACCATTTGCAATCATAAAATAGTCTAATATCTTCATTTTTTCAACATACGTAGCTATTACCCTCGAAAACTAAAACTTTTGACATAGGAAAAGAGCCTTTAATCACATTCTTTACCATGTGCAATCATAAAATAGTCTAATATCTTCATTTTTTCAACATACGTAGCTATTACCCTCGAAAACTAAAACTTTTGAAATAGGAAAAGAGCCTTTAATCACATTCTTTACCATTTGCAATCATAAAATAGTCTAATATCTTCATTTTTTCAACATACGTAGCTATTACCCTCGAAAACTAAAACTTTTGACATAGGAAAAGAGCCTTTAATCACATTCTTTACCATGTGCAATCATAAAATAGTCTAATATCTTCATTTTTTCAACATACGTAGCTATTACCCTCGAAAACTAAAACTTTTGACATAGGAAAAGAGCCTTTAATCACATTCTTTACCATTTGCAATCATAAAATAGTCTAATATCTTCATTTTTTCAACATACGTAGCTATTACCCTCGAAAACTAAAACTTTTGAATAGGAAAAGAGCCTTTAATCACATTCTTTACCATTTGCAATCATAAAATAGTCTAATATCTTCATTTTTTCAACATACGTAGCTATTACCCTCGAAAACTAAAACTTTTGACATAGGAAAAGAGCCTTTAATCACATTCTTTACCATTTGCAATCATAAAATAGTCTAATATCTTCATTTTTTCAACATACGTAGCTATTACCCTCGAAAACTAAAACTTTTGACATAGGAAAAGAGCCTTTAATCACATTCTTTACCATTTGCAATCATAAAATAGTCTAATATCTTCATTTTTTCAACATACGTAGCTATTACCCTCGAAAACTAAAACTTTTGACATAGGAAAAGAGCCTTTAATCACATTCTTTACCATTTGCAATCATAAAATAGTCTAATATCTTCATTTTTTCAACATACGTAGCTATTACCCTCGAAAACTAAAACTTTTGAAATAGGAAAAGAGCCTTTAATCACATTCTTTACCATTTGCAATCATAAAATAGTCTAATATCTTCATTTTTTCAACATACGTAGCTATTACCCTCGAAAACTAAAACTTTTGACATAGGAAAAGAGCCTTTAATCACATTCTTTACCATTTGCAATCATAAAATAGTCTAATATCTTCATTTTTTCAACATACGTAGCTATTACCCTCGAAAACTAAAACTTTTGACATAGGAAAAGAGCCTTTAATCACATTCTTTACCATTTGCAATCATAAAATAGTCTAATATCTTCATTTTTTCAACATACGTAGCTATTACCCTCGAAAACTAAAACTTTTGAAATAGGAAAAGAGCCTTTAATCACATTCTTTACCATGTGCAATCATAAAATAGTCTAATATCTTCATTTTTTCAACATACGTAGCTATTACCCTCGAAAACTAAAACTTTTGACATAGGAAAAGAGCCTTTAATCACATTCTTTACCATTTGCAATCATAAAATAGTCTAATATCTTCATTTTTTCAACATACGTAGCTATTACCCTCGAAAACTAAAACTTTTGAAATAGGAAAAGAGCCTTTAATCACATTCTTTACCATTTGCAATCATAAAATAGTCTAATATCTTCATTTTTTCAACATACGTAGCTATTACCCTCGAAAACTAAAACTTTTGAAATAGGAAAAGAGCCTTTAATCACATTCTTTACCATTTGCAATCATAAAATAGTCTAATATCTTCATTTTTTCAACATACGTAGCTATTACCCTCGAAAACTAAAACTTTTGACATAGGAAAAGAGCCTTTAATCACATTCTTTACCATTTGCAATCATAAAATAGTCTAATATCTTCATTTTTTCAACATACGTAGCTATTACCCTCGAAAACTAAAACTTTTGAAATAGGAAAAGAGCCTTTAATCACATTCTTTACCATTTGCAATCATAAAATAGTCTAATATCTTCATTTTTTCAACATACGTAGCTATTACCCTCGAAAACTAAAACTTTTGATAGGAAAAGAGCCTTTAATCACATTCTTTACCATTTGCAATCATAAAATAGTCTAATATCTTCATTTTTTCAACATACGTAGCTATTACCCTCGAAAACTAAAACTTTTGAAATAGGAAAAGAGCCTTTAATCACATTCTTTACCATGTGCAATCATAAAATAGTCTAATATCTTCATTTTTTCAACATACGTAGCTATTACCCTCGAAAACTAAAACTTTTGAAATAGAAAAAGAGCCTTTAATCACATTCTTTACCATTTGCAATCATAAAATGGTCTAATATCTTCATTTTTTCAACATACGTAGCTATTACCCTCGAAAACTAAAACTTTTGACATAGGAAAAGAGCCTTTAATCACATTCTTTACCATTTGCAATCATAAAATAGTCTAATATCTTCATTTTTTCAACATACGTAGCTATTACCCTCGAAAACTAAAACTTTTGAAATAGGAAAAGAGCCTTTAATCACATTCTTTACCATTTGCAATCATAAAATAGTCTAATATCTTCATTTTTTCAACATACGTAGCTATTACCCTCGAAAACTAAAACTTTTGAAATAGGAAAAGAGCCTTTAATCACATTCTTTACCATTTGCAATCATAAAATAGTCTAATATCTTCATTTTTTCAACATACGTAGCTATTACCCTCGAAAACTAAAACTTTTGAAATAGGAAAAGAGCCTTTAATCACATTCTTTACCATTTGCAATCATAAAATAGTCTAATATCTTCATTTTTTCCACATACGTAGCTATTACCCTCGAAAACTAAAACTTTTGACATAGGAAAAGAGCCTTTAATCACATTCTTTACCATGTGCAATCATAAAATAGTCTAATATCTTCATTTTTTCAACATACGTAGCTATTACCCTCGAAAACTAAAACTTTTGAATAGGAAAAGAGCCTTTAATCACATTCTTTACCATTTGCAATCATAAAATAGTCTAATATCTTCATTTTTTCAACATACGTAGCTATTACCCTCGAAAACTAAAACTTTTGACATAGGAAAAGAGCCTTTAATCACATTCTTTACCATGTGCAATCATAAAATAGTCTAATATCTTCATTTTTTCAACATACGTAGCTATTACCCTCGAAAACTAAAACTTTTGAAATAGGAAAAGAGCCTTTAATCACATTCTTTACCATTTGCAATCATAAAATAGTCTAATATCTTCATTTTTTCAACATACGTAGCTATTACCCTCGAAAACTAAAACTTTTGAAATAGGAAAAGAGCCTTTAATCACATTCTTTACCATGTGCAATCATAAAATAGTCTAATATCTTCATTTTTTCAACATACGTAGCTATTACCCTCGAAAACTAAAACTTTTGACATAGGAAAAGAGCCTTTAATCACATTCTTTACCATTTGCAATCATAAAATAGTCTAATATCTTCATTTTTTCAACATACGTAGCTATTACCCTCGAAAACTAAAACTTTTGAAATAGGAAAAGAGCCTTTAATCACATTCTTTACCATGTGCAATCATAAAATAGTCTAATATCTTCATTTTTTCAACATACGTAGCTATTACCCTCGAAAACTAAAACTTTTGAATAGGAAAAGAGCCTTTAATCACATTCTTTACCATTTGCAATCATAAAATAGTCTAATATCTTCATTTTTTCAACATACGTAGCTATTACCCTCGAAAACTAAAACTTTTGACATAGGAAAAGAGCCTTTAATCACATTCTTTACCATTTGCAATCATAAAATAGTCTAATATCTTCATTTTTTCAACATACGTAGCTATTACCCTCGAAAACTAAAACTTTTGACATAGGAAAAGAGCCTTTAATCACATTCTTTACCATTTGCAATCATAAAATAGTCTAATATCTTCATTTTTTCAACATACGTAGCTATTACCCTCGAAAACTAAAACTTTTGAAATAGGAAAAGAGCCTTTAATCACATTCTTTACCATTTGCAATCATAAAATAGTCTAATATCTTCATTTTTTCAACATACGTAGCTATTACCCTCGAAAACTAAAACTTTTGACATAGGAAAAGAGCCTTTAATCACATTCTTTACCATTTGCAATCATAAAATAGTCTAATATCTTCATTTTTTCAACATACGTAGCTATTACCCTCGAAAACTAAAACTTTTGAACATAGGAAAAGAGCCTTTAATCACATTCTTTACCATTTGCAATCATAAAATAGTCTAATATCTTCATTTTTTCAACATACGTAGCTATTACCCTCGAAAACTAAAACTTTTGAATAGGAAAAGAGCCTTTAATCACATTCTTTACCATTTGCAATCATAAAATAGTCTAATATCTTCATTTTTTCAACATACGTAGCTATTACCCTCGAAAACTAAAACTTTTGACATAGGAAAAGAGCCTTTAATCACATTCTTTACCATTTGCAATCATAAAATAGTCTAATATCTTCATTTTTTCAACATACGTAGCTATTACCCTCGAAAACTAAAACTTTTGAAATAGGAAAAGAGCCTTTAATCACATTCTTTACCATTTGCAATCATAAAATAGTCTAATATCTTCATTTTTTCAACATACGTAGCTATTACCCTCGAAAACTAAAACTTTTGAATAGGAAAAGAGCCTTTAATCACATTCTTTACCATTTGCAATCATAAAATAGTCTAATATCTTCATTTTTTCAACATACGTAGCTATTACCCTCGAAAACTAAAACTTTTGACATAGGAAAAGAGCCTTTAATCACATTCTTTACCATTTGCAATCATAAAATAGTCTAATATCTTCATTTTTTCAACATACGTAGCTATTACCCTCGAAAACTAAAACTTTTGACATAGGAAAAGAGCCTTTAATCACATTCTTTACCATTTGCAATCATAAAATAGTCTAATATCTTCATTTTTTCAACATACGTAGCTATTACCCTCGAAAACTAAAACTTTTGAAATAGGAAAAGAGCCTTTAATCACATTCTTTACCATTTGCAATCATAAAATAGTCTAATATCTTCATTTTTTCAACATACGTAGCTATTACCCTCGAAAACTAAAACTTTTGACATAGGAAAAGAGCCTTTAATCACATTCTTTACCATTTGCAATCATAAAATAGTCTAATATCTTCATTTTTTCCACAACATACGTAGCTATTACCCTCGAAAACTAAAACTTTTGAAATAGGAAAAGAGCCTTTAATCACATTCTTTACCATTTGCAATCATAAAATAGTCTAATATCTTCATTTTTTCAACATGCGTAGCTATTACCCTCGAAAACTAAAACTTTTGACATAGGAAAAGAGCCTTTAATCACATTCTTTACCATTTGCAATCATAAAATAGTCTAATATCTTCATTTTTTCAACATACGTAGCTATTACCCTCGAAAACTAAAACTTTTGAAATAGGAAAAGAGCCTTTAATCACATTCCTTTACCATGTGCAATCATAAAATAGTCTAATATCTTCATTTTTTCCACAACAAAGCTATTACCCTCGAAAACTAAAACTTTTGACATAGGAAAAGAGCCTTTAATCACATTCTTTACCATGTACAATCATAAAATAGTCTAATATCTTCATTTTTTCAACATACGTAGCTATTACCCTCGAAAACTAAAATTTTTTAAATAGGAAAAGAGCCTTTAATCACATTCTTTACCATTTGCAATCATAAAATAGTCTAATATCTTCATTTTTTCAACATACGTAGCTATTACCCTCGAAAACTAAAACTTTTGAAAATAGGAAAAGAGCCTTTAATCACATTCTTTACCATGTGCAATCATAAAATTGTCTAATTTCTTTATTTTTTCCACAGACAAAGCTATTACCCTCGAAAACTAAAACTTTTGAAATAGGAAAAGAGCCTTTAATCACATTCTTTACCATTTGCAATCATAAAATAGTCTAATATCTTCATTTTTTCAACATACGTAGCTATTACCCTCGAAAACTAAAACTTTTGAAATAGGAAAAGAGCCTTTAATCACATTCTTTACCATTTGCAATCATAAAATAGTCTAATATCTTCATTTTTTCAACATACGTAGCTATTACCCTCGAAAACTAAAACTTTTGACATAGGAAAAGAGCCTTTAATCACATTCTTTACCATGTGCAATCATAAAATAGTCTAATATCTTCATTTTTTCAACATACGTAGCTATTACCCTCGAAAACTAAAACTTTTGACATAGGAAAAGAGCCTTTAATCACATTTTACCATTTGCAATCATAAAATAGTCTAATATCTTCATTTTTTCAACATACGTAGCTATTACCCTCGAAAACTAAAACTTTTGACATAGGAAAAGAGCCTTTAATCACATTCTTTACCATTTGCAATCATAAAATAGTCTAATATCTTCATTTTTTCAACATACGTAGCTATTACCCTCGAAAACTAAAACTTTTGAAATAGGAAAAGAGCCTTTAATCACATTCTTTACCATTTGCAATCATAAAATAGTCTAATATCTTCATTTTTTCAACATACGTAGCTATTACCCTCGAAAACTAAAACTTTTGACATAGGAAAAGAGCCTTTAATCACATTCTTTACCATGTGCAATCATAAAATAGTCTAATATCTTCATTTTTTCAACATACGTAGCTATTACCCTCGAAAACTAAAACTTTTGACATAGGAAAAGAGCCTTTAATCACATTTTACCATTTGCAATCATAAAATAGTCTAATATCTTCATTTTTTCAACATACGTAGCTATTACCCTCGAAAACTAAAACTTTTAAATAGGAAAAGAGCCTTTAATCACATTTTTTACCATTTGCAATCATAAAATAGTCTAATATCTTCATTTTTTCAACATACGTAGCTATTACCCTCGAAAACTAAAACTTTTGACATAGGAAAAGAGCCTTTAATCACATTCTTTACCATTTGCAATCATAAAATAGTCTAATATCTTCATTTTTTCACAACATACGTAGCTATTACCCTCGAAAACTAAAACTTTTGAATAGGAAAAGAGCCTTTAATCACATTCTTTACCATTTGCAATCATAAAATAGTCTAATAACTTCATTTTTTCAACATACGTAGCTATTACCCTCGAAAACTAAAACTTTTGAAATAGGAAAAGAGCCTTTAATCACATTCTTTACCATTTGCAATCATAAAATAGTCTAATATCTTCATTTTTTCAACATACGTAGCTATTACCCTCAAAAACTAAAACTTTTGAAATAGGAAAAGAGCCTTTAATCACATTCTTTACCATTTGCAATCATAAAATAGTCTAATATCTTCATTTTTTCAACATACGTAGCTATTACCCTCGAAAACTAAAACTTTTGACATAGGAAAAGAGCCTTTAATCACATTCTTTACCATTGCAATCATAAAATAGTCTAATATCTTCATTTTTCAACATACGTAGCTATTACCTCGAAAACTAAAACTTTTGAAATAGGAAAAGAGCCTTTAATCACATTCTTTACCATTTGCAATCATAAAATAGTCTAATATCTTCATTTTTCAACATACGTAGCTATTACCCTCGAAAACTAAAACTTTTGACATAGGAAAAGAGCCTTTAATCACATTCTTTACCATTTGCAATCATAAAATAGTCTAATATCTTCATTTTTTCAACATACGTAGCTATTACCCTCGAAAACTAAAACTTTTGACATAGGAAAAGAGCCTTTAATCACATTCTTTACCATGTGCAATCATAAAATAGTCTAATATCTTCATTTTTTCAACATACGTAGCTATTACCCCCGAAAACTAAAACTTTTGAAATAGGAAAAGAGCCTTTAATCACATTCTTTACCATTTGCAATCATAAAATAGTCTAATATCTTCATTTTTTCAACATACGTAGCTATTACCCTCGAAAACTAAAACTTTTGACATAGGAAAAGAGCCTTTAATCACATTCTTTACCATTTGCAATCATAAAATAGTCTAATATCTTCATTTTTTCAACATACGTAGCTATTACCCTCGAAAACTAAAACTTTTGACATAGGAAAAGAGCCTTTAATCACATTCTTTACCATGTGCAAATAAAATAGTCTAATATCTTCATTTTTTCAACATACGTAGCTATTACCCTCGAAAACTAAAACTTTTGAAATAGGAAAAGAGCCTTTAATCACATTCTTTACCATTTGCAATCATAAAATAGTCTAATATCTTCATTTTTTCAACATACGTAGCTATTACCCTCGAAAACTAAAACTTTTGACATAGGAAAAGAGCCTTTAATCACATTCTTTACCATGTGCAATCATAAAATAGTCTAATATCTTCATTTTTTCAACATACGTAGCTATTACCCTCGAAAACTAAAACTTTTGACATAGGAAAAGAGCCTTTAATCACATTCTTTACCATGTGCAATCATAAAATAGTCTAATATCTTCATTTTTTCCAACATACGTAGCTATTACCCTCGAAAACTAAAACTTTTGAAATAGGAAAAGAGCCTTTAATCACATTCTTTACCATGTGCAATCATAAAATAGTCTAATATCTTCATTTTTTCAACATACGTAGCTATTACCCTCGAAAACTAAAACTTTTGACATAGGAAAAGAGCCTTTAATCACATTCTTTACCATTTGCAATCATAAAAGTCTAATATCTTCATTTTTTCAACATACGTAGCTATTACCCTCGAAACTAAAACTTTTGAAATAGGAAAAGAGCCTTTAATCACATTCTTTACCATGTGCAATCATAAAATAGTCTAATATCTTCATTTTTTCACAGACAGTAGCTATTACCCTCAAAAACTAAAACTTTTGAAATAGGAAAAGAGCCTTTAATCACATTCTTTACCATGTGCAATCATAAAATAGTCTAATATCTTCATTTTTTCAACATACGTAGCTATTACCCTCGAAAACTAAAACTTTTGACATAGGAAAAGAGCCTTTAATCACATTCTTTACCATGTGCAATCATAAAATAGTCTAATATCTTCATTTTTTCAACATACGTAGCTATTACCCTCGAAAACTAAAACTTTTGACATAGGAAAAGAGCCTTTAATCACATTCTTTACCATTTGCAATCATAAAATAGTCTAATATCTTCATTTTTTCAACATACGTTGCTATTACCCTCGAAAACTAAAACTTTTGACATAGGAAAAGAGCCTTTAATCACATTCTTTACCATTTGCAATCATAAAATAGTCTAATATCTTCATTTTTTCAACATACGTAGCTATTACCCTCGAAAACTAAAACTTTTGACATAGGAAAAGAGCCTTTAATCACATTCTTTACCATTTGCAATCATAAAATAGTCTAATATCTTCATTTTTTCAACATACGTAGCTATTACCCTCGAAAACTAAAACTTTTGAAATAGGAAAAGAGCCTTTAATCACATTCTTTACCATTTGCAATCATAAAATAGTCTAAAATCTCGTTTTTTCAACATACGTAGCTATTACCCTCAAAAACTAAAACTTTTGACATAGGAAAAGAGCCTTTAATCACATTCTTTACTATTTCCAATCATAAAATAGTCTAATATCTTCATTTTTTCAACACACGTAGCTCTTACCCCCGAAAACTAAAACTTTTGAAATAGGAAAAGAGCCTTCAATCACATTCTTTACCATTTGCAATCATAAAATAGTCTAATATCTTGATTTTTTCAACATACGTAGCTATTACCCTCGAAAACTAAAACTTTTGAAATAGGAAAAGAGCCTTTAATCACATTCTTTACCATGTGCAATCATAAAATAGTCTAATATCTTCATTTTTTCCACAGACATAGCTATTACCCTCGAAAACTAAAACTTTTGAAATAGGAAAAGAGCCTTTAATCACATTCTTTACCATTTGCAATCAAAAAATAGTCTAGTATCTTCATTTTTCCAACATACGTAGCTATTAACCTCGAAAACTCAAGTTTTGACATATGGTGGTGGATAACGTCTTTATTCGTAGCTTCACACAGAGGTGGACCATCAGAAAAATGTGAGGAAAAATGTTTTTTTTTCAGGCAGCGATATTGACCGTGTTAGATTTGCAAAGACAAACCTAGTATTAGCATTGAAACTCTTCCATAGCTGTTGGGGGCAACTTTTTATCTCTGTACGTGTTGCTGTTTGACCTTATAATGACAAATGAGTTCAAGGTCGTAAGAATATTTTCATTGTGTTGGTTAATTTGTTACCCATTGTAAAAGTTATCTTATATATAAGAAAAAGTGAATGACAATAGTCTCTGCCTATAGAGTAAGTTGAAGTAAAATTTTTGAGCTAAACTAAAAAAAATTCCTAAACTGATACCCATAAATGCAACGTAAAATTTGAAACTTTATTCCAACGAGTTTCACATGTTTCGTTGTTACGGTGTTAGCTTCGATACTATCTTCCAAAGCTGCTGGGGGCTATTGCCTATTTCACGTGTTGCCGCTCACGTGTCAGGTAATGAAGAGTAGATCAGGGTTGTAAAACATATTTAATTTGTTAACTTCATGTGGACTTGCCCATTGTAAAAATTCTTTTATTTATAAAAAAAAGTGAATTACTGTAGTATACCTAGAGGATCTGTTTGAGTAAAAACTTCTGAGCATATTATGAGTAAGAATCGATTTATTTTTAGCATGTTTCCATCTGGAGAGAAGAAATCCTAGGCTGATACCCTCTAATGCAACCTAATTAAGGATCTATATTCTTCCAAGGGTTATTCTTTATTATTACTTCAGTGGTTGACCATTTCTAGAGAAAATATGTTAAATAAAAACAAATAAATATAGTGCCATTAGATTCCTTTTTTAACGTTCTTTCTAAATGTCATGGCTTCTTTTCTGACGATGTACACTGCACCATCCCTCCTGATGATCCTGGAATGAGCCCTAGGATATATGAAAAATAAAGAGAAAAGAATAAAACTGACAATCTTTAAATGCAGATGCATCTAAGCATTTTATTTAAAACCAGGTCACAACACTTGAAATAATTACAGCATAAGTAAAGCAACTATATCACACCTCTGTTTGAATAACACCTCTGGTTGGGATAAGACCAAGTTCACGGGAAAGTAATTACTCATACTTTTTAGTCTTGGCCTGTTATCTCTGTGCAGTTCCATCATAGTGCAGCTCTTCTATAATTACCACTGATTTCATATTTTCGAATTATTTTTTCCTAACTCTGGTCTTACCCTCCTATGATAACTCAACCAATTAAGACATTTGCAACTACGACATAAGTAAAGCAACTATATCACAAATAAGTAAGTTAATGCAGCACAATGATGAAAAGCACTCCATTCAAAGGAGCCAGGACATTACATATTTCTTCTTTTGAAAAGGGAAGTCACGAGTTAAGTCTTGATGGTGGTTTAATTTGTCTGCTACCTCTGGTTGTAATTTCCTTGTATCAATAATTGCTGTTGTCTCTTTTCTAGAATCTGTAATCCTGTGAGGCTGAGAATTATTGTTATTGGGATTTTGGTTGCAATATTTTCTTTGACTGGAGGTAATGGGGAATTATTTGTATGGCTTTTATAGTTTGATGGATTCTTATCCACTTCCTTCTGATGCAATTTTTTTTTTGGGGGGGGGGGGAGAAGGGGGACATTAATATTGTCTTCTGCAGAGAGTCTCAATTCTTTTTGGTTCTACCTCTGCTGTTTGTCATTTGGAGTCTCAACTATGCAATTTGT
>NW_027065852.1:0-20471 GCF_032884065.1 Artemia franciscana | reverse complement strand
AGCCTTTAATCACATTCTTTACCATGTGCAATAATAAAATAGTCTATTATCTTCATTTTTCAACATACGTAGCTATTACCCTCGAAAACTAAAACTTTTGAAATAGGAAAAGAGCCTTTAATCACATTCTTTACCATTTGCAATCATAAAATAGTCTAATATCTTCATTTTTTCAACATACGTAGCTATTACCCTCGAAAACAAAAACTTTTGAAATAGGAAAAGAGCCTTTAATCACATTCTTTACCATGTGCAATAATAAAATAGTCTAATATCTTCATTTTTCAACATACGTAGCTATTACCCTCGAAAACTAAAACTTTTGAAATAGGAAAAGAGCCTTTAATCACATTCTTTACCATTTGCAATCATAAAATAGTCTAATATCTTCATTTTTTCAACATACGTAGCTATTACCCTCGAAAACAAAAACTTTTGAAATAGGAAAAGAGCCTTTAATCACATTTTACCATGTGCAATCATAAAATAGTCTAATATCTTCATTTTTTCAACATACGTAGCTATTACCCTTGAAAACTAAAACTTTTGACATAGGAAAAGAGCCTTTAATCACATTCTTTACCATGTGCAATCATAAAATTGTCTAATATCTTCATTTTTTCAACATACGTAGCTATTACCCATGAAAACTAAAACTTTTGACATAGGAAAAGAGCCTTTAATCACATTCTTCACCATTTGCAATTATAAAATAGTCTAATATCTTCATTTTTTCAACATACGTAGCTATTACCCTCGAAAACTAAAACTTTTGACATAGGAAAAGAGCCTTTAATCACATTCTTTACCATGTGCAATCATAAAATTTCTAATATCTTCATTTTTTCAACATACGTAGCTATTACCCTCGAAAACTAAAACTTTTGAAATAGGAATAGAGCCTTTAATCACATTCTTTACCATTTGCAATCATAAAATAGTCTAATATCTTCATTTTTTCAACATACGTAGTTATTACCCTCGAAAACTATAACTTTTGAAATAGGAAAAGAGCCTTTAATCACATTCTTTACCATTTGCAATCATAAAATTGTCTAATATCTTCATTTTTTCAACATACGTAGCTATTACCCATGAAAACTAAAACTTTTGACATAGGAAAAGAGCCTTTAATCACATTCTTCACCATTTGCAATTATAAAATAGTCTAATATCTTCATTTTTTCAACATACGTAGCTATTACCCTCGAAAACAAAAACTTTTGAAATAGGAACAGAGCCTTTAATCACATTCTTTACATGTGCAATAATAAAATAGTCTATTATCTTCATTTTTCAACATACGTAGCTATTACCCTCGAAAACTAAAACTTTTGAAATAGGAAAAGAGCCTTTAATCACATTCTTTACCATTTGCAATCATAAAATAGTCTAATATCTTCATTTTTTCAACATACGTAGCTATTACCCTCGAAAACAAAAACTTTTGAAATAGGAAAAGAGCCTTTAATCACATTCTTTACCATGTGCAATAATAAAATAGTCTAATATCTTCATTTTTCAACATACGTAGCTATTACCCTCGAAAACTAAAACTTTTGAAATAGGAAAAGAGCCTTTAATCACATTCTTTACCATTTGCAATCATAAAATAGTCTAATATCTTCATTTTTTCAACATACGTAGCTATTACCCTCGAAAACAAAAACTTTTGAAATAGGAAAAGAGCCTTTAATCACATTTTACCATGTGCAATCATAAATAGTCTAATATCTTCATTTTTTCAACATACGTAGCTATTACCCTTGAAAACTAAAACTTTTGACATAGGAAAAGAGCCTTTAATCACATTCTTTACCATGTGCAATCATAAAATTGTCTAATATCTTCATTTTTTCAACATACGTAGCTATTACCCATGAAAACTAAAACTTTTGACATAGGAAAAGAGCCTTTAATCACATTCTTCACCATTTGCAATTATAAAATAGTCTAATATCTTCATTTTTTCAACATACGTAGCTATTACCCTCGAAAACTAAAACTTTTGACATAGGAAAAGAGCCTTTAATCACATTCTTTACCATGTGCAATCATAAAATTTTCTAATATCTTCATTTTTTCAACATACGTAGCTATTACCCTCGAAAACTAAAACTTTTGAAATAGGAAAAGAGCCTTTAATCACATTCTTTACCATTTGCAATCATAAAATAGTCTAATATCTTCATTTTTTCAACATACGTAGTTATTACCCTCGAAAACTATAACTTTTGAAATAGGAAAAGAGCCTTTAATCACATTCTTTACCATTTGCAATCATAAAATAGTCTAATATCTTCATTTTTTCAACATACGTAGCTATTACCCTCCAAAACTAAAACTTTAGAAATAGGAAAAGAGCCTTTAATCACATTCTTTACCATGTGCAATCATAAAATTGTCTAATATCTTCATTTTTTCAAAATACGTAGCTATTACCCTCGAAAACTAAAGCTTTTGAAATAGGAAAAGAGCCTTTAATCACATTCTTTACCATTTGCAATCATAAAATAGTCTAATATCTTCATTTTTTCAACATACGTAGCCATTACCCTCGAAAACTAAAACTTTTGAAATAGGAAAAGAGCCTTTAATCACATTCTTTACCATGTGCAATCATAAAATTGTCTAATATCTTCATTTTTTCAACATACGTAGCTATTAACCTCGAAAACTAAAACTTTTGACATAGGAAAAGAGCCTTTAATCACATTGTTTACCAAGTGCAATCATAAAGTTGTCTAAGATCTTCATTTTTTCAACATACGTAGCTATTACCCTCGAAAACTAAAACTTTTGAAATAGGAAAAGAGCCTTTAATCACATTCTTTACCATTTGCAATCATAAAATAGTCTAATATCTTCATTTTTTCAACGTACGTAGCTATTACCCTCGAAAACTAAAACTTTTGAAATAGGAAAAGAGCCTTTAATCACATTCTTCACCATTTGCAATCATAAAATAGTCTAATATCTTCATTTTTTCAACATACGTAGCTATTACCCTCGTAAACTAAAACTTTTGACATAGGAAAAGAGCCTTTAATCATATTCTTTACCATATGCAATCATAAAATAGTCTAATATCTTCATTTTTTCCACAGACAAAGCTCTTACCCTTGAAAACTAAAACTTTTGAAATAGGAAAAGAGCCTTTAATCACATTCTTTACCATTTGCAATCATAAAATAGTCTAATATCTTCATTTTTTCAACATACGTAGCTATTACCCTCGAAAACTAAAACTTTTGAAATAGGAAAAGAGCCTTTAATCACATTCTTTACCATGTGCAATCATAAAATTATCTATTATCTTCATTTTTTCAACATACGTAGCTATTACCCTCGAAAACTAAAACTTTTGAAATAGGAAAAGAGCGTTTAATCACATTCTTTACCATTTGCAATCATAAAATTGTCTAATATCTTCAGTTTTTCAACATACGTAGCTATTACCCTCGAAAACTAAAACTTTTGAAATAGGAAAAGAGCCTTTTAATCACATTTTTTTTCATTTGCAATCATAAAATAGTCTAATATATTCATTTTTTCTACAGACTAGGCTATTACCCTCGAAAACTAAAGCTTTTGAAATAGGAAAAGCGCCTTTAATCACATTCTTTACCATTTGCAATCATAAAATAGTCTAATATCTTCATTTTTTCAACATGCGTAGCTATTACCCTCGAAAACTAAAACTTTTGAAATAGGAAAAGAGCCTTTAATCACATTCTTTACCACTTGCAATCATAAAGTAGTCTAATATCTTCATTTTTTTCTACAGACAAAGCTATTACCCTCGAAAACTAAAACTTTTGAAATAGGAAAAGAGCCTTTAATCACATTATTTACCATTTGCAATCATAAAATAGTCTAATATCTTCATTTTTTCAAAATACGTAGCTATTACCCTCGAAAACTAAAACTTTTGGCATAGGAAAATAGCCTTTAATCACATTTTTTACCATTTGCAATCATAAAATAATCTAATATCTCCATTTTTTCAACATACGTAGCTATTACCCTCGAAAACTAAAACTTTTGAAATAGGAAAAGAGCCTTTAATCACATTCTTTACCATTTGCAATCATATAATAGTCTAATATCTTCATTTTTTCAACATACGTAGCTATTACCCTCGAAAACAAAAACTTTTGAAATAGGAACAGAGCCTTTAATCACATTCTTTACCATGTGCAATAATAAAATAGTCTAATATCTTCATTTTTCAACATACGTAGCTATTACCCTCGAAAACTAAAACTTTTGAAATAGGAAAAGAGCCTTTAATCACATTCTTTACCATTTGCAATCATAAAATAGTCTAATATCTTCATTTTTTCAACATACGTAGCTATTACCCTCGAAAACTAAAACTTTTGAAATAGGAAAAGAGCCTTTAATCACATTCTTTACCATTTGCAATCATAAAATAGTCTAATATCTTCATTTTTTCAACATACGTAGCTATTACCCCCGAAAACTAAAACTTCTGAAATAGGAAAAGAGCCTTTAATCACATTCTTTACCATGTGCAATCATAAAATTTTCTAATATCTTCATTTTTTCAACATACGTAGCTATTACCCTCAAAAACTAAAACTTTTGAAATAGGAAAAGAGCCTTTAATCACATTCTTTACCATGTGCAATCATAAAATTGTCTAATATCTTCATTTTTTCAACATACGTAGCTATTACCCTCGAAAACTAAAACTTCTGAAATAGGAAAAGAGCCTTTAATCACATTCTTTACCATGTGCAATCATAAAATTTTCTAATATCTTCATTTTTTCAACATACGTAGCTATTACCCTCGAAAACTAAAACTTTTGACATAGGAAAAGAGCCTTTAATCACATTTTTTATCATTTGCAATCATAAAATAGTCTAATATCTTCATTTTTTCAACATACGTAGCTATTACCCTCGAAAACTAAAACTTTTGAAATAGGAAAAGAGCCTTTAATCACATTCTTTACCATTTGCAATCATAAAATTGTCTAATATCTTCATTTTTTCAACATACGTAGCTATTACCCTCGAAAACTAAAACTTTTGAAATAGGAAAAGAGCCTTTAATCACATTCTTTACCATTTGCAATCATAAAATAGTCTAATATCTTCATTTTTTCAACATACGTAGCTATTACCCTCGAAAACTAAAACTTTTGAAATAGGAAAAGAGCCTTTAATCACATTCTTTACCATGTGCAATCATAAAATTGTCTATTATCTTCATTTTTTCAACATACGTAGCTATTACCCTCGAAAACTAAAACTTTTGAAATAGGAAAAGAGCCTTTAATCACATTCTTTACCATTTGCAATCATAAAATTGTCTAATATCTTCATTTTTTCAACATACGTAGCTATTACCCTCGAAAACTAAAACTTTTGAAATAGGAAAAGAGCCTTTTAATCAAATTTTTATTCATTTGCAATCATAAAATAGTCTAATATATTCATTTTTTCTACAGACAAGGCTATTACCCTCGAAAACTAAAACTTTTGAAATAGGAAAAGCGCCTTTAATCACATTCTTTACCATTTGCAATCATAAAATAGTCTAATATCTTCATTTTTTCAACATGCGTAGCTATTACCCTCGAAAACTAAAACTTTTGAAATAGGAAAAGAGCCTTTAATCACATTCTTTACCACTTGCAATCATAAAGTAGTCTAATATCTTCATTTTTTTCTACAGACAAAGCTATTACCCTCGAAAACTAAAACTTTTGAAATAGTAAAAGAGCCTTTAATCACATTCTTTACCATTTGCAATCATAAAATAGTCTAATATCTTCATTTTTTCAACATACGTAGCTATTACCCTCGAAAACAAAAACTTTTGAAATAGGAACAGAGCCTTTAATCACATTCTTTACCATGTGCAATAATAAAATAGTCTAATATCTTCATTTTTCAACATACGTAGCTATTACCCTCGAAAACTAAAACTTATGAAATAGGAAAAGAGCCTTTAATCACATTTTACCATGTGCAATCATAAAATAGTCTAATATCTTCATTTTTTCAACATACGTAGCTATTACCCTTGAAAACTAAAACTTTTGACATAGGAAAAGAGCCTTTAATCACATTCTTTACCATGTGCAATCATAAAATTGTCTAATATCTTCATTTTTTCAACATACGTATCTATTACCCATGAAAACTAAAACTTTTGACATAGGAAAAGAGCCTTTAATCACATTCTTCACCATTTGCAATCATAAAATAGTCTAATATCTTCATTTTTTCAACATACGTAGCTATTACCCTTGAAAACTAAAACTTTTGGCATAGGAAAATAGCCTTTAATCACATTTTTTACCATTTGCAATCATAAAATAATCTAATATCTCCATTTTTTCAACATACGTAGCTATTACCCTCGAAAACTAAAACTTTTGAAATAGGAAAAGAGCCTTTAATCACATTCTTTACCATTTGCAATCATAAAATAGTCTAATATCTTCATTTTTTCAACATACGTAGCTATTACCCTCGAAAACAAAAACTTTTGAAATAGGAACAGAGCCTTTAATCACATTCTTTACCATGTGCAATAATAAAATAGTCTAATATCTTCATTTTTTCAACATACGTAGCTATTACCCTCGAAAACTAAAACTTTTGAAATAGGAAAAGAGCCTTTAATCACATTCTTTACCATTTGCAATCATAAAATAGTCTAATATCTTCATTTTTTCAACATACGTAGTTATTACCCTCGAAAACTATAACTTTTGAAATAGGAAAAGAGCCTTTAATCACATTCTTTACCATTTGCAATCATAAAATAGTCTAATATCTTCATTTTTTCAACATACGTAGCTATTACCCTCGAAAACTAAAACTTTAGAAATAGGAAAAGAGCCTTTAATCACATTCTTTACCATGTGCAATCATAAAATTGTCTAATATCTTCATTTTTTCAAAATACGTAGCTATTACCCTCGAAAACTAAAGCTTTTGAAATAGGAAAAGAGCCTTTAATCACATTCTTTACCATTTGCAATCATAAAATAGTCTAATATCTTCATTTTTTCAACATACGTAGCCATTACCCTCGAAAACTAAAACTTTTGAAATAGGAAAAGAGCCTTTAATCACATTCTTTACCATGTGCAATCATAAAATTGTCTAATATCTTCATTTTTTCAACATACGTAGCTATTAACCTCGAAAACTAAAACTTTTGACATAGGAAAAGAGCCTTTAATCACATTCTTTACCAAGTGCAATCATAAAGTTGTCTAAGATCTTCATTTTTTCAACATACGTAGCTATTACCCTCGAAAACTAAAACTTTTGAAATAGGAAAAGAGCCTTTAATCACATTCTTTACCATTTGCAATCATAAAATAGTCTAATATCTTCATTTTTTCAACGTACGTAGCTATTACCCTCGAAAACTAAAACTTTTGAAATAGGAAAAGAGCCTTTAATCACATTCTTCACCATTTGCAATCATAAAATAGTCTAATATCTTCATTTTTTCAACATACGTAGCTATTACCCTCGTAAACTAAAACTTTTGACATAGGAAAAGAGCCTTTAATCATATTCTTTACCATATGCAATCATAAAATAGTCTAATATCTTCATTTTTTCCACAGACAAAGCTCTTACCCTTGAAAACTAAAACTTTTGAAATAGGAAAAGAGCCTTTAATCACATTCTTTACCATTTGCAATCATAAAATAGTCTAATATCTTCATTTTTTCAACATACGTAGCTATTACCCTCGAAAACTAAAACTTTTGAACTAGGAAAAGAGCCTTTAATCACATTCTTTACCATTTGCAATCATAAAATAGTTTAATATCTTCATTTTTTCAACATACGTAGCTCTTACCCCCGAAACCTAAAACTTTTGAAATAGGAAAAGAGCCTTTAATGACATTCTTTACCATTTGCAATCATAAAATAGTCTAATATCTTCATTTTTTCAACATACGTAGCTATTACCCTCGAAAACTAAAACTTTTGACATAGGAAAAGAGCCTTTAATCAAATTCTTTACCATTTGCAATCATAAAATAGACTAATATCTTCATTTTTTCAACATACGTAGCTCTTACCCCCGAAAACTAAAACTTTTGAAAGAGGAAAAGAGCCTTTAATCACATTCTTTACCATTTGCAATCATAAAATAGTCTAATATCTTCATTTTGTCGACATACGTAGCTATTACCCTCGAAAACTAAAACTTTTGACATAGGAAAAGAGCCTTTAATCACAATCTTTACCATTTGCAATCATAAAATAGTCTAATATCTTCATTTTTTCAGCATACGTAGCTATTACCCTCGAAAACTAAAACTTTTGAAATAGGAAAAGAGCCTTTAATCACATTCTTTACCATGTGCAATCATAAAATTGTCTAATATCTTCATTTTTTCAACATACTTAGCTATTACCCTCGAAAACTAAAACTTTTGACATAGGAAAAGAGCCTTTAATCACATTCTTTACCATTTGCAATCATAAAATAGTCTAATATCTTCATTTTTTCAACATACGTAGCTATTACCCTCGAAAACTAAAACTTTTGAAATAGGAAAAGAGCCTTTAATCACATTCTTTACCATTTGCAATCATAATATAGTCTAATATCTTCATTTTTTCAACATACATAGCTATTACCCTCGAAAACTAAAACTTTTGAAATAGGAAAAGAGCCTTTAATCACATTCTTTACCATTTGCAATCATAAAATAGTCTAATATCTTCATTTTTTCAACATACGTAGCTATTACCCTCGAAAACTAAAACTTTTGAAATAGTAAAAGAGCCTTTAATCACATTCTTTACCATGTGCAATCATAACTTGTCTAACATCTTCATTTTCTCAACATACGTAGCTATTACCCTGGAAAACTAAAACTTTTGACATAGGAAAAGAGCCTTTAATCACATTCTTTACCATTTGCAATCATAAAATAGTCTAATATCTTCATTTTTTCAACATACGTAGCTATTACCCTCGAAAACTAAAACTTTTGAAATAGGAAAAGAGCCTTTAATCACATTCTTTACCATGTGCAATCATAAAATTGTCTAATATCTTCATTTTTTCAACATACTTAGCTATTACCCTCGAAAACTAAAACTTTTGAAATAGTAAAAGAGCCTTTAATCACATTCTTTACCATGTGCAATCATAACTTGTCTAATATCTTCATTTTCTCAACATACGTAGCTATTACCCTCGAAAACTAAAACTTTTGAAATAGGAAAAGAGCCTTTAATCACATTCTTCACCATTTGCAATCATAAAATAGTCTAATATCTTCATTTTTTCAACATACGTAGCTATTACCCTCGTAAACTAAAACTTTTGACATAGGAAAAGAGCCTTTAATCATATTCTTTACCATATGCAATCATAAAATAGTCTAATATCTTCATTTTTTCCACAGACAAAGCTCTTACCCTTGAAAACTAAAACTTTTGAAATAGGAAAAGAGCCTTTAATCACATTCTTTACCATTTGCAATCATAAAATAGTCTAATATCTTCATTTTTTCAACATACGTAGCTATTACCCTCGAAAACTAAAACTTTTGAACTAGGAAAAGAGCCTTTAATCACATTCTTTACCATTTGCAATCATAAAATAGTTTAATATCTTCATTTTTTCAACATACGTAGCTCTTACCCCCGAAACCTAAAACTTTTGAAATAGGAAAAGAGCCTTTAATGACATTCTTTACCATTTGCAATCATAAAATAGTCTAATATCTTCATTTTTTCAACATACGTAGCTATTACCCTCGAAAACTAAAACTTTTGACATAGGAAAAGAGCCTTTAATCAAATTCTTTACCATTTGCAATCATAAAATAGACTAATATCTTCATTTTTTCAACATACGTAGCTCTTACCCCCGAAAACTAAAACTTTTGAAAGAGGAAAAGAGCCTTTAATCACATTCTTTACCATTTGCAATCATAAAATAGTCTAATATCTTCATTTTGTCGACATACGTAGCTATTACCCTCGAAAACTAAAACTTTTGACATAGGAAAAGAGCCTTTAATCACAATCTTTACCATTTGCAATCATAAAATAGTCTAATATCTTCATTTTTTCAGCATACGTAGCTATTACCCTCGAAAACTAAAACTTTTGAAATAGGAAAAGAGCCTTTAATCACATTCTTTACCATGTGCAATCATAAAATTGTCTAATATCTTCATTTTTTCAACATACTTAGCTATTACCCTCGAAAACTAAAACTTTTGACATAGGAAAAGAGCCTTTAATCACATTCTTTACCATTTGCAATCATAAAATAGTCTAATATCTTCATTTTTTCAACATACGTAGCTATTACCCTCGAAAACTAAAACTTTTGAAATAGGAAAAGAGCCTTTAATCACATTCTTTACCATTTGCAATCATAATATAGTCTAATATCTTCATTTTTTCAACATACATAGCTATTACCCTCGAAAACTAAAACTTTTGAAATAGGAAAAGAGCCTTTAATCACATTCTTTACCATTTGCAATCATAAAATAGTCTAATATCTTCATTTTTTCAACATACGTAGCTATTACCCTCGAAAACTAAAACTTTTGAAATAGTAAAAGAGCCTTTAATCACATTCTTTACCATGTGCAATCATAACTTGTCTAATATCTTCATTTTCTCAACATACGTAGCTATTACCCTGGAAAACTAAAACTTTTGACATAGGAAAAGAGCCTTTAATCACATTCTTTACCATTTGCAATCATAAAATAGTCTAATATCTTCATTTTTTCAACATACGTAGCTATTACCCTCGAAAACTAAAACTTTTGAAATAGGAAAAGAGCCTTTAATCACATTCTTTACCATGTGCAATCATAAAATTGTCTAATATCTTCATTTTTTCAACATACTTAGCTATTACCCTCGAAAACTAAAACTTTTGACATAGGAAAAGAGCCTTTAATCACATTCTTTACCATTTGCAATCATAAAATAGTCTAATATCTTCATTTTTTCAACATACGTAGCTATTACCCTCGAAAACTTAAACTTTTGAAATAGGAAAAGAGCCTTTAATCACATTCTTTACCATTTGCAATCATAATATAGTCTAAAATATTCATTTTTTCAACATACATAGCTATTACCCTCGAAAACTAAAACTTTTGAAATAGGAAAAGAGCCTTTAATCACATTCTTTACCATTTGCAATCATAAAATAGTCTAATATCTTCATTTTTTCAACATACGTAGCTATTACCCCGGAAAACTAAAACGTTTGAAATAGGAAAATAGCCTTTAATCACATTCTTTACCATGTGCAATCAAAAAATTGTCTAATATCTTCATTTTTTCAACATACGTAGCTATTACCCTCGAAAACTAAAACTTTTGACATAGGAAAAGAGCCTTTAATCACATTCTTTACCATTTTCAATCATAAAATAGTCTAATATCTTCATTTTTTCAACATACGTAGCTATTACCCTCGAAAACTAAAACTTTTGAAATAGGAAAAGAGCCTTTAATCACATTCTTTACCATGTGCAATCATAAAATTGTCTAATATCTTCATTTTTTCAACATACTTAGCTATTACCCTCGAAAACTAAAACTTTTGACATAGGAAAAGAGCCTTTAATCAAATTCTTTACCATTTGCAATCATAAAATAGTCTAAAATCTTCATTTTTTCAACATACGTAGCTATTACCCTCGAAAACTAAAACTTTTGAAATAGGAAAAGAGCCTTTAATCACATTTTTTACCATTTGACATCATAAAATAGTCTAATATCTTCATTTTTTCAACATACGTAGCTATTACCCCCGAAAACTAAAACTTTTGACATAGGAAAAGAGCCTTTAATCACATTCTTTACCATTTGCAATCATAAAATTGTCTAATATCTTCATTTTTTCAACATACGTAGCTATTACCCTCGAAAACTAAAACTTTTGAAATAGGAAAAGAGCCTTTAATCACATTCTTTACCATGTGCAATCATAAAATTGTCTAATATCTTCATTTTTTCAACATACTTAGCTATTACCCTCGAAAACTAAAACTTTTGACATAGGAAAAGAGCCTTTAATCAAATTCTTTACCATTTGCAATCATAAAATAGTCTAATATCTTCATTTTTTCAACATACATAGCAATTACCCTCGAAAACTAAAACTTTTGAAATAGGAAAAGAGCCTTTAATCACATTCTTTACCATTTGCAATCATAAAATTGTCTAATATCTTCATTTTTTCAACATACGTAGCTATTACCCTCGAAAACTAAAACTTTTGAAATAGGAAAAGAACCTTTAATCACATTCTTTACCATTTGCAATCATAAAATAGTCTAATATCTTAATTTTTTCAACATACGTAGCTATTACCCTCGAAAACTAAAACTTTTGAAATAGGAAAAGAGCCTTTAATCACATTCTTTACCATTTGACATCATAAAATAGTCTAATATCTTCATTTTTTCAACATACGCAGCTATTACCCCCGAAAACTAAAACTTTTGACATAGGAAAAGAGCCTTTAATCACATTCTTTACCATTTGCAATCATAAAATTGTCTAATATCTTCATTTTTTCAACATACGTAGCTATTACCCTCGAAAACTAAAACTTTTGAAATAGGAAAAGAGCCTTTAATCACATTCTTTACCATGTGCAATCATAAAATTGTCTAATATCTTCATTTTTTCAACATACTTAGCTATTATCCTCGAAAACTAAAACTTTTGATATAGGAAAAGAGCCTTTAATCAAATTCTTTACCATTTGCAATCATAAAATAGTCTAAAATCTTCATTTTTTCAACATACGTAGCTATTACCCTCGAAAACTAAAACTTTTGAAATAGGAAAAGAGCCTTTAATCACATTCTTTACCATTTGACATCATAAAATAGTCTAATATCTTCATTTTTTCAACATACGTAGCTATTACCCCCGAAAACTAAAACTTTTGACATAGGAAAAGAGCCTTTAATCACATTCTTTACCATTTGCAATCATAAAATTGTCTAATATCTTCATTTTTTCAACATTCGTAGCTATTACCCTCGAAAACTAAAACTTTTGAAATAGGAAAAGAGCCTTTAATCACATTCTTTACCATGTGCAATCATAAAATTGTCTAATATCTTCATTTTTTCAACATACTTAGCTATTACCCTCGAAAACTAAAACTTTTGACATAGGAAAAGAGCCTTTAATCAAATTCTTTACCATTTGCAATCATAAAATAGTCTAATATCTTCATTTTTTCAACATACATAGCAATTACCCTCGAAAACTAAAACTTTTGAAATAGGAAAAGAGCCTTTAATCACATTCTTTACCATTTGCAATCATAAAATAGTCTAATATCTTCATTTTTTCAAGATACGTAGCTATTACCTCGGAAAACTAAAACTTTTAAAATAGGAAAAGAGCCTTTAATCACATTCTTTACCATGTGCAATCATAAAATTGTCTAATATCTTCATTTTTTCAACATACGTAGCTATTACCCTCGAAAACTAAAACTTTTGACATAGGAAAAGAGCCTTTAATCACATTCTTTACCATTTGCAATCATAAAATAGTCTAATATCTTCATTTTTTCAACATACGTAGCTTTTTCCCTCGAAAACTAAAACCTTTGAAATAGGAAAAGAGCCTTTAATCACATTCTTTACCATGTGCAATCATAAAATTGTCTAATACCTTCATTTTTTCAACATACGTAGCTATTACCCTCGAAAACTAAATCTTTTGACATAGGAAAAGAGCCTTTAATCACATTCTTTACCATTTGCAATCATAAAATAGTCTAATATCTTCATTTTTTCAACATACGTAGCTATTACCCTCGAAAACTAAGATTTTTGACATAGGAAAAGAGCCTTTAATCACATACTTTACCATTTGCAATCATAAAATAGTCTAATATCTTCATTTTTTCAACATACGTAGCTATTACCCTCGAAAACTAAAACTTTCGAAATACGAAAAGAGCCTTTAATCACATTCTTTACCATTTGCAATCATAAAATAGTCTAATATCTTCATTTTTTCAACATACGTAGCTATTACCCTCGAAAACTAAAACTTTTGAAATAGGAAAAGAGCCTTTAATCACATTCTTTACCATTTGCAATCATAAAATAGTCTAATATCTTCATTTTTTCAACATACGTAGCTATTACCCCGGAAAACTAAAACTTTTGAAATAGGAAAAGAGCCTTTAATCACATTCTTTACCATGTGCAATCATAAAATTGTCTAATATCTTCATTTTTTCAACATACGTAGCTATTACCCTCGAAAACTAAAACTTTTGAAATAGTAAAAGAGCCTTTAATCACATTCTTTACCATGTGCGATCATAAAATTGTCTAATATCTTCATTTTTTCAACATACGTAGCTATTACCCTCGAAAACTAAAACTTTTGACATAGGAAAAGAGCATTTAATCACATTCTTTACCATTTGCAATCATAAAATAGTCTAATATCTTCATTTTTTCAACATACGTAGCTATTACCCTCGAAAACTAAAACTTTTGACATAGGAAAAGAGCCTTTAATCACATTCTTTACCATTTTCAATCATAAAATAGTCTAATATCTTCATTTTTTCAACATACGTAGCTCTTACCCTCGAAAACTAAAACTTTTGACATAGGAAAAGAGCCTTTAATCACATATTTTACCATTTGCAATCATAAAATAGTCTAATATCTTCATTTTTTCAACATACGTAGCTATTACCCTCGAAAACTAAAACTTTTGACATAGGAAAAGAGCCTTTAATCACATTCTTTACCATTTGCAATCATAAAATAGTCCAATATCTTCATTTTTTCAACATACGTAGCTATTACCCTCGAAAACTAAAACTTTTGAAATAGGAAAAGAGCCTTTAATCACATTCTTTACCATGTGAAATCATAAAATTGTCTAATATCTTCATTTTTTCAACATACTTAGCTATTACCCTCGAAAACTAAAACTTTTGAAATAGTAAAAGAGCCTTTAATCACATTCTTTACCATGTGCAATCATAAAATTGTCTAATATCTTCATTTTTTCAACATACGTAGCTATTACCCTCGAAAACTAAAACTTTTGACATAGGAAAAGAGCCTTTAATCACATTCTTTACCATTTGCAATCATAAAATAGTCCAATATCTTCATTTTTTCAACATACGTAGCTATTACCCTCGAAAACTAAAACTTTTGAAATAGGAAAAGAGCCTTTAATCACATTCTTTACCATGTGAAATCATAAAATTGTCTAATATCTTCATTTTTTCAACATACTTAGCTATTACCCTCGAAAACTAAAACTTTTGACATAGGAAAAGAGCCTTTAATCACATTCTTTACCATTTCCAATCATAAAATAGTCTAATATCTTCATTTTTTCAACATACGTAGCTATTACCCTCGAAAACTAAAACTTTTGAAATAGGAAAAGAGCCTTTAATCACATACTTTACCATTTGCAATCATAAAATAGTCTAATATCTTCATTTTTTCAACATACGTAGCTATTACCCTCGAAAACTAAAACTTTCGAAATACGAAAAGAGCCTTTAATCACATTCTTTACCATTTGCAATCATAAAATAGTCTAATATCTTCATTTTTTCAACATACGTAGCTATTACCCTCGAAAACTAAAACTTTTGAAACAGGAAAAGAGCCTTTAATCACATTCTTTACCATTTGCAATCATAAAATTGTCTAATATCTTCATTTTTTCAACATACGTAGCTATTACCCTCGAAAACTAAAACTTTTGAAATAGGAAAAGAGCCTTTAATCACATTCTTTACCATTTGCAATCATAAAATAGTCTAATATCTTAATTTTTTCAACATACGTAGCTATTACCCTCGAAAACTAAAACTTTTGAAATAGGAAAAGAGCCTTTAATCACATTCTTTACCATTTGCAATCATAAAATAGTCTAAAATCTTCATTTTTTCAACATACGTAGCTATTACCCTCGAAAACTAAAACTTTTGAAATAGGAAAAGAGCCTTTAATCACATTCTTTACCATTTGACATCATAAAATAGTCTAATATCTTCATTTTTTCAACATACGAAGCTATTACCCCCGAAAACTAAAACTTTTGACATAGGAAAAGAGCCTTTAATCACATTCTTTACAATTTGCAATCATAAAATTGTCTAATATCTTCATTTTTTCAACATACGTAGCTATTACCCTCGAAAACTAAAACTTTTGAAATAGGAAAAGAGCCTTTAATCACATTCTTTACCATGTGCAATCATAAAATTGTCTAATATCTTCATTTTTTCAACATACTTAGCTATTACCCTCGAAAACTAAAACTTTTGACATAGGAAAAGAGCCTTTAATCAAATTCTTTACCATTTCCAATCATAAAATAGTCTAATATCTTCATTTTTTCAACATACGTAGCTATTACCCTCGAAAACTAAAACTTTTGAAATAGGAAAAGAGCCTTTAATCACATTCTTTACCATTTGCAATCATAAAATAGTCTAATATCTTCATTTTTTCAACATACATAGCAATTACCCTCGAAAACTAAAACTTTTGAAATAGGAAAAGAGCCTTTAATCACATTCTTTACCATTTGCAATCATAAAATAGTCTAATATCTTCATTTTTTCAAGATACGTAGCTATTACCTCGGAAAACTAAAACTTTTAAAATAGGAAAAGAGCCTTTAATCACATTCTTTACCATGTACAATCATAAATTGTCTAATATCTTCATTTTTTCAACATACGTAGCTATTACCCTCGAAAACTAAAACTTTTGACATAGGAAAAGAGCCTTTAATCACATTCTTTACCATTTGCAATCATAAAATAGTCTAATATCTTCATTTTTTCAACATACGTAGCTTTTTCCCTCGAAAACTAAAACCTTTGAAATAGGAAAAGAGCCTTTAATCACATTCTTTACCATGTGCTATCATAAAATTGTCTAATACCTTCATTTTTTCAACATACGTAGCTATTACCCCTCGAAAACAAAATCTTTTGACATAGGAAAAGAGCCTTTAATCACATTCTTTACCATTTGCAATCATAAAATAGTCTAATATCTTCATTTTTTCAACATACGTAGCTATTACCCTCGAAAACTAAAACTTTTGACGTAGGAAAAGAGCCTTTAATCACATACTTTACCATTTGCAATCATAAAATAGTGTAATATCTTCATTTTTTCAACATACGTTAGCTATTACCCTCGAAAACTAAAACTTTTGAAATAGGAAAAGAGCCTTTAATCACATTCTTTACCATTTGCAATCATAAAATTGTCTAATATCTTCATTTTTTCAACATACGTAGCTATTACCCTCGAAAACTAAAACTTTTGAAATAGGAAAAGAGCCATTAATCACATTCTTTACTATTTGCAATCATAAAATAGTCTAATATCTTAATTTTTTTCAACATACGTAGCTATTACCCTCGAAAACTAAAACTTTTGAAATAGGAAAAGAGCCTTTAATCACATTCTTTACCATGTGCAATCATAAAATTGTCTAATATCTTAATTTTTTTTCAACATACGTAGCTATTACCCTCGAAAACTAAAACTTTTGAAATAGTGAAAGAGCCTTTAATCACATTCTTTACCATGTGCGATCATAAAATTGTCTAATATCTTCATTTTTTCAACATACGTAGCTATTACCCTCGAAAACTAAAACTTTTGACATAGGAAAAGAGCCTTTAATCACATTCTTTACCATTTGCAATCATAAAATAGTCTAATATCTTCATTTTTTCAACATACGTAGCTATTACCCTCGAAAACTAAAACTTTTGAAATAGGAAAAGAGCCTTTAATCACATTCTTTACCATGTGCAATCATAAAATTGTCTAATATCTTCATTTTTTTCAACATACTTAGCTATTACCCTCAAAAAACTAAATCTTTTGACATAGGAAAAGAGCCTTTAATCACATTCTTTACCATTTCCCAATCATAAAATAGTCTAATATCTTCATTTTTCAACATACCTAGCTATTACCCTCGAAAACTAAAACCTTTGACATAGGGAAAAGAGCCTTTAAATCACATACTTTACCATTTGCAATCATAAAATAGTCTAATATCTTCATTTTTTCAACATACGTAGCTATTACCCTCGAAAACTAAAACTTTCGAAATACGAAAAGAGCATTTAATCACATTCTTTACCATTTGCAATCATAAAATAGTCTAAAATCTTCATTTTTTCAACATACGTAGCTATTACCCTCGAAAACTAAAACTTTTGATTAGGAAAAGAGCCTTTAATCACATTCTTTACCAAGTGCAATCATAAAATTGTCTAGTACCTTCATTTTTTCTACATACGTAGCTATTACCCTCGAAAACTAAAATTTTTGAAATAGGAAAAGAGCCAATAATCACATTCTTTATCATTTGCAATCATAAAATAGTCTAATATCTTCATTTTTTCAACATACGTAGCTATTACCCTCGAAAACTAAAACTTTTGACATAGGAAAAGTGCCTTTAATCACATTCTTTACCATTTGCAATCATAAAATAGTCTAATATCTTCATTTTTTCAACACATGTAGCTATTACCCTCGAAAACTAAAACTTTTGACATTTGAAAAGAGCCTTTAATCACATTCTTTACCATTTGCAATCATAAAATAGTCTAATATCTTCATTTTTTCAACATACGTAGCTATTACCCTCGAAAACTATAGCTTTTGAAATAGGAAAAGAGCCTTTAATCACATTCTTTACCATGTGCAATCATTAAATAGTCTAATATCTTCATTTTTTCCACAGACAAAGCTATTACCCTCGAAAACTAAATCTTTTGAAATAGGAAAAAAGCCTTTAATCACATTATTTACCATTTGCAATCATAAAATTGTCTAATATCTTCATTTTTTCAACAAACGTAGCTATTACCCTCGAAAACTAAAACTTTTGAAATAGGAAAAGAGCCTTTAATCACATTCTTTACCATTTGCAATCATAAAATTGTCTAATATCTTCATTTTTTCCACAGACAAAGCTATTACCCTCGAAAACTAAAACTTTTGAAATAGGAAAAAAGCCTTTAAATCACATTATTTACCATTTGCAATCATAAAATTGTCTAATATCTTCATTTTTTCAACAAACGTAGCTATTACCCTCGAAAACTAAAACTTTTGAAATAGGAAAAGAGCCTTTAATCACATTCTTTACCATTTGCAATCATAAAATTGTCTAATATCTTCATTTTTTCAACATACGTAGCTATTACCCTCGAAAACTAAAACTCTTGAATTAGGAAAATAGCCTTTAATCACATTCTTTACCATGTGCAATCATAAAATTGTCTAGTACCTTCATTTTTTCAACATACGTAGCTATTACCCTCGAAAACTAAAACTTTTGAAATAGGAAAAGAGCCTTTAATCACATTCTTTATCATTTGCAATCATAAAATAGTCTAATATCTTCATTTTTTTCAACATACGTAGCTATTACCCTCGAAAACTAAAACTTTTGACATAGGAAAAGAGCCTTTAATCACATTCTTTACCATTTGCATTCATAAAATAGTCTAATATCTTCATTTTTTCAACACATGTAGCTATTACCCTCGAAAACTAAAACTTTTGACATAGGAAAAGAGCCTTTAATCACATTCTTTACCATTTGCAATCATAAAATAGTCTAATATCTTCATTTTTTCAACATACGTAGCTATTACACTCGAAAACTATAGCTTTTGAAATAGGAAAAGAGCCTTTAATCACATTCTTTACCATGTGCAATCATAAAATAGTCTAATATCTTCATTTTTTCCTCAGACCTAGCTATTACCCTCGAAAACTAATACTTTTGAAGTAGGAAAAGAGCCTTTAATCACATTCTTTACCATGTGCAATCATTAAATAGTCTAATATCTTCATTTTTTCCACAGACCTAGCTATTACCCTCGAAAACTAATACTTTTGAAATAGGAAAAGAGCCTTTAATCACATTCTTTACCATTTGCAATCATAAAATAGTCTATTATCTTCATTTTTTCAACATACGTAGCTATTACCCCCGAAAACTAAAACTTTTGACATAGGAAAAGAGCCTTTAATCACATTCTTTACCATTTGCAATCATAAAATTGTTTAATATCTTCATTTTTTCAACATACGTAGCTATTACCCTCGAAAACTAAAACTTTTGAAATAGGAAAAGAGCCTTTAATCACATTCTTTACAATGTGCAATCATAAAATTGTCTAATATCTTCATTTTTTCAACATACTTAGCTATTACCCCTCGAAAACTAAAACTTTTGACATAGGAAAAGAGCCTTTAATCACATTCTTTACCATTTGCAATCATAAAATAGTCTAATATCTTCAATTTTTCAACATACGTAGCTATTACCCTCGAAAACTAAAACTTTTGAAATAGGAAAAGAGCCTTTAATCACATTCTTTAC
>NW_027065851.1:0-20473 GCF_032884065.1 Artemia franciscana | reverse complement strand
CTAAAACTTTTGAAATAGGAAAAGAGCCTTTAATCACATTCTTTACCATTTGCAATCATAAAATAGTCTAATATCTTCATTTTTTCAACATACGTAGCTATTACCCTCGAAAACTAAAACTTTTGAAATAGGAAAAGAGCCTTTAATCACATTCTTTACCATGTGCAATCATAAAATAGTCTAATATCTTCATTTTTTCAACATACGTAGCTATTACCCTCGAAAACTAAAACTTTTGACATAGGAAAAGAGCCTTTAATCACATTCTTTACCATTTGCAATCATAAAATAGTCTAATATCTTCATTTTTTCAACATACGTAGCTATTACCCTCGAAAACTAAAACTTTTGACATAGGAAAAGAGCCTTTAATCACATTCTTTACCATTTGCAATCATAAAATAGTCTAATATCTTCATTTTTTCAACATACGTAGCTATTACCCTCGAAAACTAAAACTTTTGACATAGGAAAAGAGCCTTTAATCACATTCTTTACCATTGCAATCATAAAATAGTCTAATATCTTCATTTTTTCAACATACGTAGCTATTACCCTCGAAAACTAAAACTTTTGACATAGGAAAAGAGCCTTTAATCACATTCTTTACCATTTGCAATCATAAAATAGTCTAATATCTTCATTTTTTCAACATACGTAGCTATTACCCTCGAAAACTAAAACTTTTGAAATAGGAAAAGAGCCTTTAATCACATTCTTTACCATTTGCAATCATAAAATAGTCTAATATCTTCATTTTTTCAACATACGTAGCTATTACCCTCGAAAACTAAAACTTTTGACATAGGAAAAGAGCCTTTAATCACATTCTTTACCATTTGCAATCATAAAATAGTCTAATATCTTCATTTTTTCAACATACGTAGCTATTACCCTCGAAAACTAAAACTTTTGAAATAGGAAAAGAGCCTTTAATCACATTCTTTACCATTTGCAATCATAAAATAGTCTAATATCTTCATTTTTTCAACATACGTAGCTATACGACTAAAACAAATTACCCTGAAAACTAAAACTTTTGAATAGGAAAAGAGCCTTTAATCACATTCTTTACCATTTGCAATCATAAAATAGTCTAATATCTTCATTTTTTCAACATACGTAGCTATTACCCTCGAAAACTAAAACTTTTGAAATAGGAAAAGAGCCTTTAATCACATTCTTTACCATGTGCAATCATAAAATAGTCTAATATCTTCATTTTTTCAACATACGTAGCTATTACCCTCGAAAACTAAAACTTTTGACATAGGAAAAGAGCCTTTAATCACATTCTTTACCATGTGCAATCATAAAATAGTCTAATATCTTCATTTTTTCAACATACGTAGCTATTACCCTCGAAAACTAAAACTTTTGAAATAGGAAAAGAGCCTTTAATCACATTCTTTACCATGTGCAATCATAAAATAGTCTAATATCTTCATTTTTTCAACATACGTAGCTATTACCCTCGAAAACTAAAACTTTTGAAATAGGAAAAGAGCCTTTAATCACATTCTTTACCATGTGCAATCATAAAATAGTCTAATATCTTCATTTTTCAACATACGTAGCTATTACCCTCGAAAACTAAAACTTTTGAAATAGGAAAAGAGCCTTTAATCACATTCTTTACCATTTGCAATCATAAAATAGTCTAATATCTTCATTTTTTCAACATACGTAGCTATTACCCTCGAAAACTAAAACTTTTGAAATAGGAAAAGAGCCTTTAATCACATTCTTTACCATTTGCAATCATAAAATAGTCTAATATCTTCATTTTTTCAACATACGTAGCTATTACCCTCGAAAACTAAAACTTTTGAAATAGGAAAAGAGCCTTTAATCACATTCTTTACCATGTGCAATCATAAAATAGTCTAATATCTTCATTTTTTCAACATACGTAGCTATTACCCTCGAAAACTAAAACTTTTGACATAGGAAAAGAGCCTTTAATCACATTCTTTACCATTTGCAATCATAAAATAGTCTAATATCTTCATTTTTTCAACATACGTAGCTATTACCCTCGAAAACTAAAACTTTTGAAATAGGAAAAGAGCCTTTAATCACATTCTTTACCATTTGCAATCATAAAATAGTCTAATATCTTCATTTTTTCAACATACGTAGCTATTACCCTCGAAAACTAAAACTTTTGACATAGGAAAAGAGCCTTTAATCACATTCTTTACCATTTGCAATCATAAAATAGTCTAATATCTTCATTTTTTCAACATACGTAGCTATTACCCTCGAAAACTAAAACTTTTGAATAGGAAAAGAGCCTTTAATCACATTCTTTACCATTTGCAATCATAAAATAGTCTAATATCTTCATTTTTTCAACATACGTAGCTATTACCCTCGAAAACTAAAACTTTTGACATAGGAAAAGAGCCTTTAATCACATTCTTTACCATTTGCAATCATAAAATAGTCTAATATCTTCATTTTTTCAACATACGTAGCTATTACCCTCGAAAACTAAAACTTTTGACATAGGAAAAGAGCCTTTAATCACATTCTTTACCATTTGCAATCATAAAATAGTCTAATATCTTCATTTTTTCAACATACGTAGCTATTACCCTCGAAAACTAAAACTTTTGACATAGGAAAAGAGCCTTTAATCACATTCTTTACCATTTGCAATCATAAAATAGTCTAATATCTTCATTTTTTCAACATACGTAGCTATTACCCTCGAAAACTAAAACTTTTGAAATAGGAAAAGAGCCTTTAATCACATTCTTTACCATGTGCAATCATAAAATAGTCTAATATCTTCATTTTTTCAACATACGTAGCTATTACCCTCGAAAACTAAAACTTTTGAAATAGGAAAAGAGCCTTTAATCACATTCTTTACCATTTGCAATCATAAAATAGTCTAATATCTTCATTTTTTCAACATACGTAGAAATTACCCTCGAAAACTAAAACTTTTGAAATAGGAAAAGAGCCTTTAATCACATTCTTTACCATTTGCAATCATAAAATAGTCTAATATCTTCATTTTTTCAACATACGTAGCTATTACCCTCAAAAACTAAAACTTTTGACATAGGAAAAGAGCCTTTAATCACATTCTTTACCATTTGCAATCATAAAATAGTCTAATATCTTCATTTTTTCAACATACGTAGCTAATACCCTCGAAAACTAAAACATTACCCTTGAAAACTAAAACTTTTGACATAGGAAAAGAGCCTTTAATCACATTCTTTACCATTTGCAATCATAAAATAGTCTAATATCTTCATTTTTTCAACATACGTAGCTATTACCCTCGAAAACTAAAACTTTTGAACATAGGAAAAGAGCCTTTAATCACATTCTTTACCATTGCAATCATAAAATAGTCTAATATCTTCATTTTTTCAACATACGTAGCTATTACCCTCGAAAACTAAAACTTTTGACATAGGAAAAGAGCCTTTAATCACATTCTTTACCATGTGCAATCATAAAATAGTCTAATATCTTCATTTTTCAACATACGTAGCTATTACCCTCGAAAACTAAAACTTTTGAAATAGGAAAAGAGCCTTTAATCACATTCTTTACCATTTGCAATCATAAAATAGTCTAATATCTTCATTTTTTCAACATACGTAGCTATTACCCTCGAAAACTAAAACTTTTGAAATAGGAAAAGAGCCTTTAATCACATTCTTTACCATTTGCAATCATAAAATAGTCTAATATCTTCATTTTTCAACAACGTAGCTATTACCCTCGAAAACTAAAACTTTTGAATAGGAAAAGAGCCTTTAATCACATTCTTTACCATTTGCAATCATAAAATAGTCTAATATCTTCATTTTTTCTAACATACGTAGCTATTACCCTCGAAAACTAAAACTTTTGAAATAGGAAAAGAGCCTTTAATCACATTCTTTACCATGTGCAATCATAAAATAGTCTAATATCTTCATTTTTTCAACATACGTAGCTATTACCCTCGAAAACTAAAACTTTTGAAATAGGAAAAGAGCCTTTAATCACATTCTTTACCATTTGCAATCATAAAATAGTCTAATATCTTCATTTTTTCACAACAACGTAGCTATTACCCTCGAAAACTAAAACTTTTGACATAGGAAAAGAGCCTTTAATCACATTCTTTACCATGTGCAATCATAAAATAGTCTAATATCTTCATTTTTTCAACATACGTAGCTATTACCCTCGAAAACTAAAACTTTTGACATAGGAAAAGAGCCTTTAATCACATTCTTTACCATTTGCAATCATAAAATAGTCTAATATCATTTTAAATACGTAGCTATTACCCTCGAAAACTAAAACTTTTGAAATAGGAAAAGAGCCTTTAATCACATTCTTTACCATTTGCAATCATAAAATAGTCTAATATCTTCATTTTTTCAACATACGTAGCTATTACCCTCGAAAACTAAAACTTTTGAAATAGGAAAAGAGCCTTTAATCACATTCTTTACCATTTGCAATCATAAAATAGTCTAATATCTTCATTTTTTCAACATACGTAGCTATTACCCTCGAAAACTAAAACTTTTGACATAGGAAAAGAGCCTTTAATCACATTCTTTACCATTTGCAATCATAAAATAGTCTAATATCTTCATTTTTTCAACATACGTAGCTATTACCCTCGAAAACTAAAACTTTTGAAATAGGAAAAGAGCCTTTAATCACATTCTTTACCATTTGCAATCATAAAATAGTCTAATATCTTCATTTTTTCAACATACGTAGCTATTACCCTCGAAAACTAAAACTTTTGACATAGGAAAAGAGCCTTTAATCACATTCTTTACCATTTGCAATCATAAAATAGTCTAATATCTTCATTTTTTCAACATACGTAGCTATTACCCTCGAAAACTAAAACTTTTGAAATAGGAAAAGAGCCTTTAATCACATTCTTTACCATTTGCAATCATAAAATAGTCTAATATCTTCATTTTTTCAACATACGTAGCTATTACCCTCGAAAACTAAAACTTTTGACATAGGAAAAGAGCCTTTAATCACATTCTTTACCATTTGCAATCATAAAATAGTCTAATATCTTCATTTTTTCAACATACGTAGCTATACCCTCGAAAACTAAAACTTTTGAAATAATTACCCTTGAAAACTAAAACTTTTGACATAGGAAAAGAGCCTTTAATCACATTCTTTACCATTTGCAATCATAAAATAGTCTAATATCTTCATTTTTTCAACATACGTAGCTATTACCCTCGAAAACTAAAACTTTTGAAATAGGAAAAGAGCCTTTAATCACATTCTTTACCATGTGCAATCATAAAATAGTCTAATATCTTCATTTTTTCAACATACGTAGCTATTACCCTCGAAAACTAAAACTTTTGAAATAGGAAAAGAGCCTTTAATCACATTCTTTACCATGTGCAATCATAAAATAGTCTAATATCTTCATTTTTCAACATACGTAGCTATTACCCTCGAAAACTAAAACTTTTGAACATAGGAAAAGAGCCTTTAATCACATTCTTTACCATTTGCAATCATAAAATAGTCTAATATCTTCATTTTTTCAACATACGTAGCTATTACCCTCGAAAACTAAAACTTTTGAAATAGGAAAAGAGCCTTTAATCACATTCTTTACCATTTGCAATCATAAAATAGTCTAATATCTTCATTTTTCAACATACGTAGCTATTACCCTCGAAAACTAAAACTTTTGAAATAGGAAAAGAGCCTTTAATCACATTCTTTACCATTTGCAATCATAAAATAGTCTAATATCTTCATTTTTTCAACATACGTAGCTATTACCCTCGAAAACTAAAACTTTTGAAATAGGAAAAGAGCCTTTAATCACATTCTTTACCATGTGCAATCATAAAATAGTCTAATATCTTCATTTTTTCAACATACGTAGCTATTACCCTCGAAAACTAAAACTTTTGAAATAGGAAAAGAGCCTTTAATCACATTCTTTACCATGTGCAATCATAAAATAGTCTAATATCTTCATTTTTTCCACAACAACGTAGCTATTACCCTCGAAAACTAAAACTTTTGACATAGGAAAAGAGCCTTTAATCACATTCTTTACCATTTGCAATCATAAAATAGTCTAATATCTTCATTTTTTCAACATACGTAGCTATTACCCTCGAAAACTAAAACTTTTGAACATAGGAAAAGAGCCTTTAATCACATTCTTTACCATGTGCATCAATAGTCTAATATCTTCATTTATTAACATACGTAATTACCCTCGAAAACTAAAACTTTTGAAATAGGAAAAGAGCCTTTAATCACATTCTTTACCATTTGCAATCATAAAATAGTCTAATATCTTCATTTTTTCAACATACGTAGCTATTACCCTCGAAAACTAAAACTTTTGAAATAGGAAAAGAGCCTTTAATCACATTCTTTACCATTTGCAATCATAAAATAGTCTAATATCTTCATTTTTTCAACATACGTAGCTATTACCCTCGAAAACTAAAACTTTTGACATAGGAAAAGAGCCTTTAATCACATTCTTTACCATTTGCAATCATAAAATAGTCTAATATCTTCATTTTTTCAACATACGTAGCTATTACCCTCAAAAACTAAAACTTTTGAAATAGGAAAAGAGCCTTTAATCACATTCTTTACCATTTGCAATCATAAAATAGTCTAATATCTTCATTTTTTCAACATACGTAGCTATTACCCTCGAAAACTAAAACTTTTGACATAGGAAAAGAGCCTTTAATCACATTCTTTACCATTTGCAATCATAAAATAGTCTAATATCTTCATTTTTTCAACATACGTAGCTATTACCCTCGAAAACTAAAACTTTTGAAATAGGAAAAGAGCCTTTAATCACATTCTTTACCATTTGCAATCATAAAATAGTCTAATATCTTCATTTTTTCAACATACGTAGCTATTACCCTCGAAAACTAAAACTTTTGACATAGGAAAAGAGCCTTTAATCACATTCTTTACCATTTGCAATCATAAAATAGTCTAATATCTTCATTTTTTCAACATACGTAGCTATTACCCTCGAAAACTAAAACTTTTGACATAGGAAAAGAGCCTTTAATCACATTCTTTACCATTTGCAATCATAAAATAGTCTAATATCTTCATTTTTTCAACATACGTAGCTATTACCCTCGAAAACTAAAACTTTTGACATAGGAAAAGAGCCTTTAATCACATTCTTTACCATTTGCAATCATAAAATAGTCTAATATCTTCATTTTTTCAACATACGTAGCTATTACCCTCGAAAACTAAAACTTTTGAAATAGGAAAAGAGCCTTTAATCACATTCTTTACCATTTGCAATCATAAAATAGTCTAATATCTTCATTTTTTCAACATACGTAGCTATTACCCTCGAAAACTAAAACTTTTGAAATAGGAAAAGAGCCTTTAATCACATTCTTTACCATTTGCAATCATAAAATAGTCTAATATCTTCATTTTTTCAACATACGTAGCTATTACCCTCGAAAACTAAAACTTTTGAAATAGGAAAAGAGCCTTTAATCACATTCTTTACCATTTGCAATCATAAAATAGTCTAATATCTTCATTTTTTCAACATACGTAGCTATTACCCTCGAAAACTAAAACTTTTGAAATAGGAAAAGAGCCTTTAATCACATTCTTTACCATTTGCAATCATAAAATAGTCTAATATCTTCATTTTTTCAACATACGTAGCTATTACCCTCGAAAACTAAAACTTTTGAAATAGGAAAAGAGCCTTTAATCACATTCTTTACCATTTGCAATCATAAAATAGTCTAATATCTTCATTTTTTCAACATACGTAGCTATTACCCTCGAAAACTAAAACTTTTGAAATAGGAAAAGAGCCTTTAATCACATTCTTTACCATTTGCAATCATAAAATAGTCTAATATCTTCATTTTTTCAACATACGTAGCTATTACCCTCGAAAACTAAAACTTTTGAAATAGGAAAAGAGCCTTTAATCACATTCTTTACCATGTGCAATCATAAAATAGTCTAATATCTTCATTTTTTCAACATACGTAGCTATTACCCTCGAAAACTAAAACTTTTGAACATAGGAAAAGAGCCTTTAATCACATTCTTTACCATGTGCAATCATAAAATAGTCTAATATCTTCATTTTTTCAACATACGTAGCTATTACCCTCGAAAACTAAAACTTTTGAAATAGGAAAAGAGCCTTTAATCACATTCTTTACCATTTGCAATCATAAAATAGTCTAATATCTTCATTTTTTCAACATACGTAGCTATTACCCTCGAAAACTAAAACTTTTGAAATAGGAAAAGAGCCTTTAATCACATTCTTTACCATTTGCAATCATAAAATAGTCTAATATCTTCATTTTTTCAACATACGTAGCTATTACCCTCGAAAACTAAAACTTTTGACATAGGAAAAGAGCCTTTAATCACATTCTTTACCATTTGCAATCATAAAATAGTCTAATATCTTCATTTTTTCAACATACGTAGCTATTACCCTCGAAAACTAAAACTTTTGAAATAGGAAAAGAGCCTTTAATCACATTCTTTACCATTTGCAATCATAAAATAGTCTAATATCTTCATTTTTTCAACATACGTAGCTATTACCCTCGAAAACTAAAACTTTTGAAATAGGAAAAGAGCCTTTAATCACATTCTTTACCATTTGTGCAATCATAAAATAGTCTAATATCTTCATTTTTTCAACATACGTAGCTATTACCCTCGAAAACTAAAACTTTTGAAATAGGAAAAGAGCCTTTAATCACATTCTTTACCATTTGCAATCATAAAATAGTCTAATATCTTCATTTTTTCAACATACGTAGCTATTACCCTCGAAAACTAAAACTTTTGACATAGGAAAAGAGCCTTTAATCACATTCTTTACCATGTGCAATCATAAAATAGTCTAATATCTTCATTTTTTCAACATACGTAGCTATTACCCTCGAAAACTAAAACTTTTGACATAGGAAAAGAGCCTTTAATCACATTCTTTACCATTTGCAATCATAAAATAGTCTAATATCTTCATTTTTTCAACATACGTAGCTATTACCCTCGAAAACTAAAACTTTTGAAATAGGAAAAGAGCCTTTAATCACATTCTTTACCATTTGCAATCATAAAATAGTCTAATATCTTCATTTTTTCAACATACGTAGCTATTACCCTCGAAAACTAAAACTTTTGAAATAGGAAAAGAGCCTTTAATCACATTCTTTACCATTTGCAATCATAAAATAGTCTAATATCTTCATTTTTTCAACATACGTAGCTATTACCCTCGAAAACTAAAACTTTTGAAATAGGAAAAGAGCCTTTAATCACATTCTTTACCATTTGCAATCATAAAATAGTCTAATATCTTCATTTTTTCAACATACGTAGCTATTACCCTCGAAAACTAAAACTTTTGAAATAGGAAAAGAGCCTTTAATCACATTCTTTACCATTTGCAATCATAAAATAGTCTAATATCTTCATTTTTTCAACATACGTAGCTATTACCCTCGAAAACTAAAACTTTTGACATAGGAAAAGAGCCTTTAATCACATTCTTTACCATGTGCAATCATAAAATAGTCTAATATCTTCATTTTTTCAACATACGTAGCTATTACCCTCGAAAACTAAAACTTTTGAAATAGGAAAAGAGCCTTTAATCACATTCTTTACCATTTGCAATCATAAAATAGTCTAATATCTTCATTTTTTCAACATACGTAGCTATTACCCTCGAAAACTAAAACTTTTGAAATAGGAAAAGAGCCTTTAATCACATTCTTTACCATTTGCAATCATAAAATAGTCTAATATCTTCATTTTTTCAACATACGTAGCTATTACCCTCGAAAACTAAAACTTTTGAAATAGGAAAAGAGCCTTTAATCACATTCTTTACCATGTGCAATCATAAAATAGTCTAATATCTTCATTTTTTCCAACATACGTAGCTATTACCCTCGAAAACTAAAACTTTTGAACATAGGAAAAGAGCCTTTAATCACATTCTTTACCATGTGCAATCATAAAATAGTCTAATATCTTCATTTTTTCAACATACGTAGCTATTACCCTCGAAAACTAAAACTTTTGAAATAGGAAAAGAGCCTTTAATCACATTCTTTACCATGTGCAATCATAAAATAGTCTAATATCTTCATTTTTTCAACATACGTAGCTATTACCCTCGAAAACTAAAACTTTTGACATAGGAAAAGAGCCTTTAATCACATTCTTTACCATTGTGCAATCATAAAATAGTCTAATATCTTCATTTTTTCAACATACGTAGCTATTACCCTCGAAAACTAAAACTTTTGAAATAGGAAAAGAGCCTTTAATCACATTCTTTACCATTTGCAATCATAAAATAGTCTAATATCTTCATTTTTTCAACATACGTAGCTATTACCCTCGAAAACTAAAACTTTTGAAATAGGAAAAGAGCCTTTAATCACATTCTTTACCATTTGCAATCATAAAATAGTCTAATATCTTCATTTTTTCAACATACGTAGCTATTACCCTCGAAAACTAAAACTTTTGACATAGGAAAAGAGCCTTTAATCACATTCTTTACCATTTGCAATCATAAAATAGTCTAATATCTTCATTTTTTCAACATACGTAGCTATTACCCTCGAAAACTAAAACTTTTGAAATAGGAAAAGAGCCTTTAATCACATTCTTTACCATGTGCAATCATAAAATAGTCTAATATCTTCATTTTTTCAACATACGTAGCTATTACCCTCGAAAACTAAAACTTTTGAAATAGGAAAAGAGCCTTTAATCACATTCTTTACCATGTGCAATCATAAAATAGTCTAATATCTTCATTTTTTCAACATACGTAGCTATTACCCTCGAAAACTAAAACTTTTGACATAGGAAAAGAGCCTTTAATCACATTCTTTACCATGTGCAATCATAAAATAGTCTAATATCTTCATTTTTTCAACATACGTAGCTATTACCCTCGAAAACTAAAACTTTTGAAATAGGAAAAGAGCCTTTAATCACATTCTTTACCATGTGCAATCATAAAATAGTCTAATATCTTCATTTTTTCAACATACGTAGCTATTACCCTCGAAAACTAAAACTTTTGAAATAGGAAAAGAGCCTTTAATCACATTCTTTACCATTTGCAATCATAAAATAGTCTAATATCTTCATTTTTTCAACATACGTAGCTATTACCCTCGAAAACTAAAACTTTTGACATAGGAAAAGAGCCTTTAATCACATTCTTTACCATTTGCAATCATAAAATAGTCTAATATCTTCATTTTTTCAACATACGTAGCTATTACCCTCGAAAACTAAAACTTTTGAAATAGGAAAAGAGCCTTTAATCACATTCTTTACCATTTGCAATCATAAAATAGTCTAATATCTTCATTTTTTCAACATACGTAGCTATTACCCTCGAAAACTAAAACTTTTGACATAGGAAAAGAGCCTTTAATCACATTCTTTACCATTTGCAATCATAAAATAGTCTAATATCTTCATTTTTTCAACATACGTAGCTATTACCCTCGAAAACTAAAACTTTTGAAATAGGAAAAGAGCCTTTAATCACATTCTTTACCATTTGCAATCATAAAATAGTCTAATATCTTCATTTTTTCAACATACGTAGCTATTACCCTCGAAAACTAAAACTTTTGAAATAGGAAAAGAGCCTTTAATCACATTCTTTACCATTTGCAATCATAAAATAGTCTAATATCTTCATTTTTTCAACATACGTAGCTATTACCCTCGAAAACTAAAACTTTTGACATAGGAAAAGAGCCTTTAATCACATTCTTTACCATTTGCAATCATAAAATAGTCTAATATCTTCATTTTTTCAACATACGTAGCTATTACCCTCGAAAACTAAAACTTTTGACATAGGAAAAGAGCCTTTAATCACATTCTTTACCATTTGCAATCATAAAATAGTCTAATATCTTCATTTTTTCAACATACGTAGCTATTACCCTCGAAAACTAAAACTTTTGACATAGGAAAAGAGCCTTTAATCACATTCTTTACCATTTGCAATCATAAAATAGTCTAATATCTTCATTTTTCAACATACGTAGCTATTACCCTCGAAAACTAAAACTTTTAACATAGGAAAAGAGCCTTTAATCACATTCTTTACCATTTGCAATCATAAAATAGTCTAATATCTTCATTTTTTCAACATACGTAGCTATTACCCTCGAAAACTAAAACTTTTGAAATAGGAAAAGAGCCTTTAATCACATTCTTTACCATTTGCAATCATAAAATAGTCTAATATCTTCATTTTTTCAACATACGTAGCTATTACCCTCGAAAACTAAAACTTTTGAAATAGGAAAAGAGCCTTTAATCACATTCTTTACCATTTGCAATCATAAAATAGTCTAATATCTTCATTTTTTCAACATACGTAGCTATTACCCTCGAAAACTAAAACTTTTGACATAGGAAAAGAGCCTTTAATCACATTCTTTACCATTTGCAATCATAAAATAGTCTAATATCTTCATTTTTTCAACATACGTAGCTATTACCCTCGAAAACTAAAACTTTTGACATAGGAAAAGAGCCTTTAATCACATTCTTTACCATTTGCAATCATAAAATAGTCTAATATCTTCATTTTTTCAACATACGTAGCTATTACCCTCGAAAACTAAAACTTTTGAAATAGGAAAAGAGCCTTTAATCACATTCTTTACCATGTGCAATCATAAAATAGTCTAATATCTTCATTTTTTCAACATACGTAGCTATTACCCTCGAAAACTAAAACTTTTGACATAGGAAAAGAGCCTTTAATCACATTCTTTACCATGTGCAATCATAAAATAGTCTAATATCTTCATTTTTTCAACATACGTAGCTATTACCCTCGAAAACTAAAACTTTTGAAATAGGAAAAGAGCCTTTAATCACATTCTTTACCATTTGCAATCATAAAATAGTCTAATATCTTCATTTTTTCAACATACGTAGCTATTACCCTCGAAAACTAAAACTTTTGAAATAGGAAAAGAGCCTTTAATCACATTCTTTACCATTTGCAATCATAAAATAGTCTAATATCTTCATTTTTTCAACATACGTAGCTATTACCCTCGAAAACTAAAACTTTTGAAATAGGAAAAGAGCCTTTAATCACATTCTTTACCATTTGCAATCATAAAATAGTCTAATATCTTCATTTTTTCAACATACGTAGCTATTACCCTCGAAAACTAAAACTTTTGACATAGGAAAAGAGCCTTTAATCACATTCTTTACCATTTGCAATCATAAAATAGTCTAATATCTTCATTTTTTCAACATACGTAGCTATTACCCTCGAAAACTAAAACTTTTGAAATAGGAAAAGAGCCTTTAATCACATTCTTTACCATTTGTAATCATAAAATAGTCTAATATCTTCATTTTTTCAACATACGTAGCTATTACCCTCGAAAACTAAAACTTTTGACATAGGAAAAGAGCCTTTAATCACATTCTTTACCATTTGCAATCATAAAATAGTCTAATATCTTCATTTTTTCAACATACGTAGCTATTACCCTCGAAAACTAAAACTTTTGACATAGGAAAAGAGCCTTTAATCACATTCTTTACCATTTGCAATCATAAAATAGTCTAATATCTTCATTTTTTCAACATACGTAGCTATTACCCTCGAAAACTAAAACTTTTGACATAGGAAAAGAGCCTTTAATCACATTCTTTACCATTTGCAATCATAAAATAGTCTAATATCTTCATTTTTTCAACATACGTAGCTATTACCCTCGAAAACTAAAACTTTTGACATAGGAAAAGAGCCTTTAATCACATTCTTTACCATTTGCAATCATAAAATAGTCTAATATCTTCATTTTTTCAACATACGTAGCTATTACCCTCGAAAACTAAAACTTTTGAAATAGGAAAAGAGCCTTTAATCACATTCTTTACCATTTGCAATCATAAAATAGTCTAATATCTTCATTTTTTCAACATACGTAGCTATTACCCTCGAAAACTAAAACTTTTGAACATAGGAAAAGAGCCTTTAATCACATTCTTTACCATTTGCAATCATAAAATAGTCTAATATCTTCATTTTTTCAACATACGTAGCTATTACCCTCGAAAACTAAAACTTTTGAAATAGGAAAAGAGCCTTTAATCACATTCTTTACCATTTGCAATCATAAAATAGTCTAATATCTTCATTTTTTCAACATACGTAGCTATTACCCTCGAAAACTAAAACTTTTGACATAGGAAAAGAGCCTTTAATCACATTCTTTACCATGTGCAATCATAAAATAGTCTAATATCTTCATTTTTTCCAACATACGTAGCTATTACCCTCGAAAACTAAAACTTTTGAAATAGGAAAAGAGCCTTTAATCACATTCTTTACCATTTGCAATCATAAAATAGTCTAATATCTTCATTTTTTCAACATACGTAGCTATTACCCTCGAAAACTAAAACTTTTGAAATAGGAAAAGAGCCTTTAATCACATTCTTTACCATTTGCAATCATAAAATAGTCTAATATCTTCATTTTTTCAACATACGTAGCTATTACCCTCGAAAACTAAAACTTTTGAAATAGGAAAAGAGCCTTTAATCACATTCTTTACCATTGCAATCATAAAATAGTCTAATATCTTCATTTTTTCAACATACGTAGCTATTACCCTCGAAAACTAAAACTTTTGAAATAGGAAAAGAGCCTTTAATCACATTCTTTACCATTGCAATCATAAAATAGTCTAATATCTTCATTTTTTCAACATACGTAGCTATTACCCTCGAAAACTAAAACTTTTGAAATAGGAAAAGAGCCTTTAATCACATTCTTTACCATGTGCAATCATAAAATAGTCTAATATCTTCATTTTTTCAACATACGTAGCTATTACCCTCGAAAACTAAAACTTTTGACATAGGAAAAGAGCCTTTAATCACATTCTTTACCATGTGCAATCATAAAATAGTCTAATATCTTCATTTTTCAACATACGTAGCTATTACCCTCGAAAACTAAAACTTTTGACATAGGAAAAGAGCCTTTAATCACATTCTTTACCATTTGCAATCATAAAATAGTCTAATATCTTCATTTTTTCAACATACGTAGCTATTACCCTCGAAAACTAAAACTTTTGACATAGGAAAAGAGCCTTTAATCACATTCTTTACCATTTGCAACCATAAAATAGTCTAATATCTTCATTTTTCCACAGACAAAGCTATTACCCTCGAAAACTAAAACTTTTGAAATAGGAAAAGAGCCTTTAATCACATTCTTTACCATTTGCAATCATAAAATAGTCTAATATCTTCATTTTTTCTAACATACGTAGCTATTACCCTCGAAAACTAAAACTTTTGAAATAGGAAAAGAGCCTTTAATCACATTCTTTACCATGTGCAATCATAAAATAGTCTAATATCTTCATTTTTTCAACATACGTAGCTATTACCCTCGAAAACTAAAACTTTTGAAATAGGAAAAGAGCCTTTAATCACATTCTTTACCATGTGCAATCATAAAATAGTCTAATATCTTCATTTTTTCAACATACGTAGCTATTACCCTCGAAAACTAAAACTTTTGACATAGGAAAAGAGCCTTTAATCACATTCTTTACCATTTGCAATCATAAAATAGTCTAATATCTTCATTTTTTCAACATACGTAGCTATTACCCTCGAAAACTAAAACTTTTGAAATAGGAAAAGAGCCTTTAATCACATTCTTTACCATTTGCAATCATAAAATAGTCTAATATCTTCATTTTTTCAACATACGTAGCTATTACCCTCGAAAACTAAAACTTTTGAAATAGGAAAAGAGCCTTTAATCACATTCTTTACCATTTGCAATCATAAAATAGTCTAATATCTTCATTTTTTCAACATACGTAGCTATTACCCTCGAAAACTAAAACTTTTGAAATAGGAAAAGAGCCTTTAATCACATTCTTTACCATTTGCAATCATAAAATAGTCTAATATCTTCATTTTTTCAACATACGTAGCTATTACCCTCGAAAACTAAAACTTTTGACATAGGAAAAGAGCCTTTAATCACATTCTTTACCATTTGCAATCATAAAATAGTCTAATATCTTCATTTTTTCAACATACGTAGCTATTACCCTCGAAAACTAAAACTTTTGACATAGGAAAAGAGCCTTTAATCACATTCTTTACCATTGTGCAATCATAAAATAGTCTAATATCTTCATTTTTTCCAACATACGTAGCTATTACCCTCGAAAACTAAAACTTTTGAAATAGGAAAAGAGCCTTTAATCACATTCTTTACCATTTGCAATCATAAAATAGTCTAATATCTTCATTTTTTCAACATACGTAGCTATTACCCTCGAAAACTAAAACTTTTGAAATAGGAAAAGAGCCTTTAATCACATTCTTTACCATTTGCAATCATAAAATAGTCTAATATCTTCATTTTTTCAACATACGTAGCTATTACCCTCGAAAACTAAAACTTTTGACATAGGAAAAGATCCTTTAATCACATTCTTTACCATTTGCAATCATAAAATAGTCTAATATCTTCATTTTTTCAACATACGTAGCTATTACCCTCGAAAACTAAAACTTTTGACATAGGAAAAGAGCCTTTAATCACATTCTTTACCATTTGCAATCATAAAATAGTCTAATATCTTCATTTTTTCAACATACGTAGCTATTACCCTCGAAAACTAAAACTTTTGAAATAGGAAAGAGCCTTTAATCACATTCTTTACCATGTGCAATCATAAAATAGTCTAATATCTTCATTTTTTCAACATACGTAGCTATTACCCTCGAAAACTAAAACTTTTGACATAGGAAAAGAGCCTTTAATCACATTCTTTACCATGTGCAATCATAAAATAGTCTAATATCTTCATTTTTCAACATACGTAGCTATTACCCTCGAAAACTAAAACTTTTGAAATAGGAAAAGAGCCTTTAATCACATTCTTTACCATTTGCAATCATAAAATAGTCTAATATCTTCATTTTTTCAACATACGTAGCTATTACCCTCGAAAACTAAAACTTTTGAAATAGGAAAAGAGCCTTTAATCACATTCTTTACCATTTGCAACCATAAAATAGTCTAATATCTTCATTTTTCCACAACATACGTAGCTATTACCCTCGAAAACTAAAACTTTTGAAATAGGAAAAGAGCCTTTAATCACATTCTTTACCATTTGCAATCATAAAATAGTCTAATATCTTCATTTTTTTAACATACGTAGCTATTACCCTCGAAAACTAAAACTTTTGAAATAGGAAAAGAGCCTTTAATCACATTCTTTACCATGTGCAATCATAAAATAGTCTAATATCTTCATTTTTTCAACATACGTAGCTATTACCCTCGAAAACTAAAACTTTTGACATAGGAAAAGAGCCTTTAATCACATTCTTTACCATGTGCAATCATAAAATAGTCTAATATCTTCATTTTTTCAACATACGTAGCTATTACCCTCGAAAACTAAAACTTTTGACATAGGAAAAGAGCCTTTAATCACATTCTTTACCATGTGCAATCATAAAATAGTCTAATATCTTCATTTTTTCAACATACGTAGCTATTACCCTCGAAAACTAAAACTTTTGAAATAGGAAAAGAGCCTTTAATCACATTCTTTACCATTTGCAATCACAAAATAGTCTAATATCTTCATTTTTTCAACATACGTAGCTATTACCCTCGAAAACTAAAACTTTTGAAATAGGAAAAGAGCCTTTAATCACTTTCTTTACCATTTGCAATCATAAAATAGTCTAATATCTTCATTTTTTCAACATACGTAGCTATTACCCTCGAAAACTAAAACTTTTGACATAGGAAAAGAGCCTTTAATCACATTCTTTACCATTTGCAATCATAAAATAGTCTAATATCTTCATTTTTTCAACATACGTAGCTATTACCCTCGAAAACTAAAACTTTTGAAATAGGAAAAGAGCCTTTAATCACATTCTTTACCATGTGCAATCATAAAATAGTCTAATATCTTCATTTTTTCAACATACGTAGCTATTACCCTCGAAAACTAAAACTTTTGAAATAGGAAAAGAGCCTTTAAGCACTTTCTTTACCATGTGCAATCATAAAATAGTCTAATATCTTCATTTTTTCCAACATACGTAGCTATTACCCTCGAAAACTAAAACTTTTGACATAGGAAAAGAGCCTTTAATCACATTCTTTACCATGTGCAATCATAAAATAGTCTAATATCTTCATTTTTTCCAACATACGTAGCTATTACCCTCGAAAACGAAAACTTTTGAAATAGGAAAAGAGCCTTTAATCACATTCTTTACCATTTGCAATCATAAAATAGTCTAATATCTTCATTTTTTCAACATACGTAGCTATTACCCTCGAAAACTAAAACTTTTGAAATAGGAAAAGAGCCTTTAATCACATTCTTTACCATGTGCAATCATAAAATAGTCTAATATCTTCATTTTTTCAACATACGTAGCTATTACCCTCGAAAACTAAAACTTTTGAAATAGGAAAAGAGCCTTTAATCACATTCTTTACCATGTGCAATCATAAAATAGTCTAATATCTTCATTTTTTCCAACATACGTAGCTATTACCCTCGAAAACTAAAACTTTTGACATAGGAAAAGAGCCTTTAATCACATTCTTTACCATTTGCAATCATAAAATAGTCTAATATCTTCATTTTTTCAACATACGTAGCTATTACCCTGAAAACTAAAACTTTTGACATAGGAAAAGAGCCTTTAATCACATTCTTTACCATTTGCAATCATAAAATAGTCTAATATCTTCATTTTTTCAACATACGTAGCTATTACCCTCGAAAACTAAAACTTTGTACTTTTGACATAGGAAAAGAGCCTTTAATCACATTCTTTACCATTTGCAATCTTAAAATAGTCTAATATCTTCATTTTTTCAACATACGTAGCTATTACCCTCGAAAACTAAAACTTTTGAAATAGGAAAAGAGCCTTTAATCACATTCTTTACCATGTGCAATCATAAAATAGTCTAATATCTTCATTTTTTCAACATACGTAGCTATTACCCTCAAAAACTAAAACTTTTGAAATAGGAAAAGAGCCTTTAATCACATTCTTACCATTTGCAATCATAAAATAGTCTAATATCTTCATTTTTTCAACATACGTAGCTATTACCCTCGAAAACTAAAACTTTTGACATAGGAAAAGAGCCTTTAATCACATTCTTTACCATTTGCAATCATAAAATAGTCTAATATCTTCATTTTTTCAACATACGTAGCTATTACCCTCGAAAACTAAAACTTTTGACATAGGAAAAGAGCCTTTAATCACATTCTTTACCATGTGCAATCATAAAATAGTCTAATATCTTCATTTTTTCCAACAGACGTAGCTATTACCCTCGAAAACTAAAACTTTTGAAATAGGAAAAGAGCCTTTAATCACATTCTTTACCATGTGCAATCATAAAATAGTCTAATATCTTCATTTTTTCAACATACGTAGCTATTACCCTCGAAAACTAAAACTTTTGAACATAGGAAAAGAGCCTTTAATCACATTCTTTACCATTGCAATCATAAAATAGTCTAATATCTTCATTTTTTCAACATACGTAGCTATTACCCTCGAAAACTAAAACTTTTGACATAGGAAAAGAGCCTTTAATCACATTCTTTACCATGTGCAATCATAAAATAGTCTAATATCTTCATTTTTTCCACAGACATAGCTATTACCCTCGAAAACTAAAACTTTTGAAATAGGAAAAGAGCCTTTAATCACATTTCTTTACCATGTGCAATCATAAAATAGTCTAATATCTTCATTTTTTCAACATACGTAGCTATTACCCTCGAAAACTAAAACTTTTGACATAGGAAAAGAGCCTTTAATCACATTCTTTACCATTTGCAATCATAAAATAGTCTAATATCTTCATTTTTTCAACATACGTAGCTATTACCCTCGAAAACTAAAACTTTTGACATAGGAAAAGAGCCTTTAATCACATTCTTTACCATTTGCAATCATAAAATAGTCTAATATCTTCATTTTTTCAACATACGTAGCTATTACCCTCGAAAACTAAAACTTTTGAAATAGGAAAAGAGCCTTTAATCACATTCTTTACCATTTGCAATCATAAAATAGTCTAATATCTTCATTTTTTCAACATACGTAGCTATTACCCTCAAAAACTAAAACTTTTGAAATAGGAAAAGAGCCTTTAATCACATTCTTTACCATTTGCAACCATAAAATAGTGTAATATCTTCATTTTTCCACAACATAAGCTATTACCCTCGAAAACTAAAACTTTTTAGGAAAAGAGCCTTTAATTTCTTTAATGCAATCATAAAATAGTCTAATATCTTCTTTTGAC
>NW_027065850.1:0-20478 GCF_032884065.1 Artemia franciscana | reverse complement strand
ATAGTAGATAGACTAGCTAGAATCAATAGATTAGAATTCTAGAACCATATGCAAGACGTCACATACGAACTAGTGCTATTCTATTGATTCTATTAGAATCAAACAGAAAGTTTGATTCTAGATTCAAAAAGATTTGAATCTATTTATTGAATAGTGAAAAAGTCTTTTCTAAAATGACGTCTTGCATATGACTCATAGAAATAGTAGATAGACTAGCTAGAATCAAACTTTCACTGTTCTATCTACTATTGATTCTAGCTGGTCTAGAATCAATAGATTAGAATTCTAGAACCATTATCAAGACGTCACATACGAACTAGTGCTATTCTATTGATTCTATTAGAATCAAACAGAAAGTTTGATTCTAGATTCAAATAGATTTGAATCTATTTATTGAATAGTGAAAAAGTCTTTTCTAAAATGACGTCTTGCATATGACTCATAGAAATAGTAGATAGACTAGCTAGAATCAATAGATTAGAATTCTAGAACCATATGCAAGACGTCACATACGAACTAGTGCTATTCTATTGATTCTATTAGAATCAAACAGAAAGTTTGATTCTAGATTCAAATAGATTTGAATCTATTTATTGAATAGTGAAAAAGTCTTTTCTAAAATGACGTCTTGCATATGACTCATAGAAATAGTAGATAGACTAGCTAGAATCAAACTTTCACTGTTCTATCTACTATTGATTCTAGCTGGTCTAGAATCAATAGATTAGAATTCTAGAACCATATGCAAGACGTCACATACGAACTAGTGCTATTCTATTGATTCTATTAGAATCAAACAGAAAGTTTGATTCTAGATTCAAATAGATTTGAATCTATTTATTGAATAGTGAAAAAGTCTTTTCTAAAATGACGTCTTGCATATGACTCATAGAAATAGTAGATAGACTAGCTAGAATCAATAGATTAGAATTCTAGAACCATATGCAAGACGTCACATACGAACTAGTGCTATTCTATTGATTCTATTAGAATCAAACAGAAAGTTTGATTCTAGATTCAAATAGATTTGAATCTATTTATTGAATAGTGAAAAAGTCTTTTCTAAAATGACGTCTTGCATATGACTCATAGAAATAGTAGATAGACTAGCTAGAATCAAACTTTTACTGTTCTATCTACTATTGATTCTAGCTGGTCTAGAATCAATAGATTAGAATTCTAGAACCATATGCAAGACGTCACATACGAACTAGTGCTATTCTATTGATTCTATTAGAATCAAACAGAAAGTTTGATTCTAGATTCAAATAGATTTGAATCTATTTATTGAATAGTGAAAAAGTCTTTTCTAAAATGACGTCTTGCATATGACTCATAGAAATAGTAGATAGACTAGCTAGAATCAATAAATTAGAATTCTAGAACCATATGCAAGACGTCACATACGAACTAGTGCTATTCTATTGATTCTATTAGAATCAAACAGAAAGTTTGATTCTAGATTCAAATAGATTTGAATCTATTTATTGAATAGTGAAAAAGTCTTTTCTAAAATTACGTCTTGCATATGACTCATAGAAATAGTAGATAGACTAGCTAGAATCAAACTTTCACTGTTCTATCTACTATTGATTCTAGCTGGTCTAGAATCAATAGATTAGAATTCTAGAACCATATGCAAGACGTCACATACGAACTAGTGCTATTCTATTGATTCTATTAGAATCAAACAGAAAGTTGGATTCTAGATTCAAATAGATTTGAATCTTTTTATTGAATAGTGAAAAAGTCTTTTCTAAAATGACGTCTTGCATATGACTCAAAGAAATAGTAGATAGACTAGCTAGAATCAATAGATTAGAATTCTAGAACCATATGCAAGACGTCACAAACGAACTAGTGCTATTCTATTGATTCTATTAGAATCAAACAGAAAGTTTGATTCTAGATTCAAATAGATTTGAATCTATTCATTGAATAGTGAAAAGGTCTTTTCTAAAATGACGTCTTGCATATGACTCATAGAAATAGTAGATAGACTAGCTAGAATCAAACTTTCACTGTTCTATCTACTATTGATTCTAGCTCGTCTAGAATCAATAGATTAGAATTCTAGAACCATATGCAAGACGTCACATACGAACTAGTGCTATTCTATTGATTCTATTAGAATCAAACAGAAAGTTTGATTCTAGATTCAAATAGATTTGAATCTATTTATTGAATAGTGAAAAAGTCTTTTCTAAAATGACGTCTTGCATATGACTCATAGAAATAGTAGACAGACTAGCTAGAATCAATAGATTAGAATTCTAGAACCATATGCAAGACGTCACATACGAACTAGTACTATTCTATTGATTCTATTAGAATCAAACAGAAAGTTTGATTCTAGATTCAAATAGATTTGAATCTATTTATTGAATAATGAAAAAGTCTTTTCTAAAATGACGTCTTGCATATGACTCATAGAAATAGTAGATAGACTAGCTAGAATCAAACTTTCACTGTTCTATCTACTATTGATTCTATCTGGTCTAGAATCAATATATTAGAATTCTAGAACCATATGCAAGACGTAACATACGAACTAGTGCTATTCTATTGATTCTATTAGAATCAAACAGAAAGTTTGATTCTAGATTCAAATAGATTTGAATCTATTTATTGAATAGTGAAAAAGTCTTTTCTAAAATGACGTCTTGCATATGACTCATAGAAATAGTAGATAGACTAGCTAGAATCAAACTTTCACTGTTCTATCTACTATTGATTCTAGCTGGTCTAGAATCAATAGATTAGAATTCTAGAACCATATGCAAGACGTCACATACGAACTAGTGCTATTCTATTGATTCTATTAGAATCAAACATAAAGTTTGATTCTAGATTCAAATAGATTTGAATCTATTTATTGAATAGTGAAAAAGTCTTTTCTAAAATGACGTCTTGCATATGACTCATAGAAATAGTACATAGACTGGCTAGAATCAATAGATTAGAATTCTAGAACCATATGCAAGACGTCACAAACGAACTAGTGCTATTCTATTGATTCTATTAGAATCAAACAGAAAGTTTGATTCTAGATTCAAATAGATTTGAATCTATTTATTGAATAGTGAAAAAGTCTTTTCTAAATTGACGTCTTGCATATGACTCATAGAAATAGTAGATAGACTAGCTAGAATCAATAAATTAGAATTCTAGAACCATATGCAAGACGTCACATACGAACTAGTGCTATTCTATTGATTCTATTAGAATCAAACATAAAGTTTGATTCTAGATTCAAATAGATTTGAATCTATTTATTGAATAGTGAAAAAGTCTTTTCTAAAATGACGTCTTGCATATGACTCATAGAAATAGTACATAGACTGGCTAGAATCAATAGATTAGAATTCTAGAACCATATGCAAGACGTCACAAACGAACTAGTGCTATTCTATTGATTCTATTAGAATCAAACAGAAAGTTTGATTCTAGATTCAAATAGATTTGAATCTATTTATTGAATAGTGAAAAAGTCTTTTCTAAATTGACGTCTTGCATATGACTCATAGAAATAGTAGATAGACTAGCTAGAATCAATAAATTAGAATTCTAGAACCATATGCAAGACGTCACATACGAACTAGTGCTATTCTATTGATTCTATTAGAATCAAACAGAAAGTTTGATTCTAGATTCAAATAGATTTGAATCTATTTATTGAATAGTGAAAAAGTCTTTTCTAAAATGACGTCTTGCATATGACTCATAGAAATAGTACATAGACTGGCTAGAATCAATAGATTAGAATTCTAGAACCATATGCAAGACGTCACAAACGAACTAGTGCTATTCTATTGATTCTATTAGAATCAAACAGAAAGTTTGATTCTAGATTCAAATAGATTTGAATCTATTTATTGAATAGTGAAAAAGTCTTTTCTAAATTGACGTCTTGCATATGACTCATAGAAATAGTAGATAGACTAGCTAGAATCAATAAATTAGAATTCTAGAACCATATGCAAGACGTCACATACGAACTAGTGCTATTCTATTGATTCTATTAGAATCAAACAGAAAGTTTGATTCTAGATGCAAATAGATTTGAATCTATTTATTGAATAGTGAAAAAGTCTTTTCTAAAATGACGTCTTGCATATGACTCATAGAAATAGTAGATAGACTAGCTAGAATCAAACTTTCACTGTTCTATCTACTATTGATTCTAGCTGGTCTAGAATCAATAGATTAGAATTCTAGAACCATATGCAAGACGTCACATACGAACTAGTGCTATTCTATTGATTCTATTAGAATCAAACAGAAAGTTGGATTCTAGATTCAAATAGATTTGAATCTTTTTATTGAATAGTGAAAAAGTCTTTTCTAAAATGACGTCTTGCATATGACTCAAAGAAATAGTAGATAGACTAGCTAGAATCAATAGATTAGAATTCTAGAACCATATGCAAGACGTCACAAACGAACTAGTGCTATTCTATTGATTCTATTAGAATCAAACAGAAAGTTTGATTCTAGATTCAAATAGATTTGAATCTATTTATTGAATAGTGAAAAAGTCTTTTCTAAAATGACGTCTTGCATATGACTCATAGAAATAGTAGATAGACTAGCTAGAATCAAACTTTCACTGTTCTATCTACTATTGATTCTAGCTGGTCTAGAATCAATAGATTAGAATTCTAGAACCATATGCAAGACGTCACATACGAACTAGTGCTATTCTATTGATTCTATTAGAATCAAACAGAAAGTTTGATTCTAGATTCAAATAGATTTGAATCTATTTATTGAATAGTGAAAAGGTCTTTTCTAAAATGACGTCTTGCATATGACTCATAGAAATAGTAGATAGACTAGCTAGAATCAAACTTTCACTGTTCTATCTACTATTGATTCTAGCTCGTCTAGAATCAATAGATTAGAATTCTAGAACCATATGCAAGACGTCACATACGAACTAGTGCTATTCTATTGATTCTATTAGAATCAAACAGAAAGTTTGATTCTAGATTCAAATAGATTTGAATCTATTTATTGAATAGTGAAAAAGTCTTTTCTAAAATGACGTCTTGCATATGACTCATAGAAATAGTAGATAGACTAGCTAGAATCAATAGATTAGAATTCTAGAACCATATGCAAGACGTCACATACGAACTAGTGCTATTCTATTGATTCTATTAGAATCAAACAGAAAGTTTGATTCTAGATTCAAAAAGATTTGAATCTATTTATTGAATAGTGAAAAAGTCTTTTCTAAAATGACGTCTTGCATATGACTCATAGAAATAGTAGATAGACTAGCTAGAATCAAACTTTCACTGTTCTATCTACTATTGATTCTAGCTGGTCTAGAATCAATAGATTAGAATTCTAGAACCATTATCAAGACGTCACATACGAACTAGTGCTATTCTATTGATTCTATTAGAATCAAACAGAAAGTTTGATTCTAGATTCAAATAGATTTGAATCTATTTATTGAATAGTGAAAAAGTCTTTTCTAAAATGACGTCTTGCATATGACTCATAGAAATAGTAGATAGACTAGCTAGAATCAATAGATTAGAATTCTAGAACCATATGCAAGACGTCACATACGAACTAGTGCTATTCTATTGATTCTATTAGAATCAAACAGAAAGTTTGATTCTAGATTCAAATAGATTTGAATCTATTTATTGAATAGTGAAAAAGTCTTTTCTAAAATGACGTCTTGCATATGACTCATAGAAATAGTAGATAGACTAGCTAGAATCAAACTTTCACTGTTCTATCTACTATTGATTCTAGCTGGTCTAGAATCAATAGATTAGAATTCTAGAACCATATGCAAGACGTCACATACGAACTAGTGCTATTCTATTGATTCTATTAGAATCAAACAGAAAGTTTGATTCTAGATTCAAATAGATTTGAATCTATTTATTGAATAGTGAAAAAGTCTTTTCTAAAATGACGTCTAGCATATGACTCATAGAAATAGTAGATAGACTAGCTAGAATCAATAGATTAGAATTCTAGAACCATATGCAAGACGTCACATACGAACTAGTGCTATTCTATTGATTCTATTAGAATCAAACAGAAAGTTTGATTCTAGATTCAAATAGATTTGAATCTATTTATTGAATAGTGAAAAAGTCTTTTCTAAAATGACGTCTTGCATATGACTCATAGAAATAGTAGATAGACTAGCTAGAATCAAACTTTTACTGTTCTATCTACTATTGATTCTAGCTGGTCTAGAATCAATAGATTAGAATTCTAGAACCATATGCAAGACGTCACATACGAACTAGTGCTATTCTATTGATTCTATTAGAATCAAACAGAAAGTTTGATTCTAGATTCAAATAGATTTGAATCTATTTATTGAATAGTGAAAAAGTCTTTTCTAAAATGACGTCTTGCATATGACTCATAGAAATAGTAGATAGACTAGCTAGAATCAATAAATTAGAATTCTAGAACCATATGCAAGACGTCACATACGAACTAGTGCTATTCTATTGATTCTATTAGAATCAAACAGAAAGTTTGATTCTAGATTCAAATAGATTTGAATCTATTTATTGAATAGTGAAAAAGTCTTTTCTAAAATGACGTCTTGCATATGACTCATAGAAATAGTAGATAGACTAGCTAGAATCAAACTTTCACTGTTCTATCTACTATTGATTCTAGCTGGTCTAGAATCAATAGATTAGAATTCTAGAACCATATGCAAGACGTCACATACGAACTAGTGCTATTCTATTGATTCTATTAGGATCAAACAGATAGTTGGATTCTAGATTCAAATAGATTTGAATCTTTTTATTGAATAGTGAAAAAGTCTTTTCTAAAATGACGTCTTGCATATGACTCAAAGAAATAGTAGATAGACTAGCTAGAATCAATAGATTAGAATTCTAGAACCATATGCAAGACGTCACATACGAACTAGTGCTATTCTATTGATTCTATTAGAATCAAACAGAAAGTTTGATTCTAGATTCAAATAGATTTGAATCTATTTATTGAATAGTGAAAAAGTCTTTTCTAAAATGACGTCTTGCATATGACTCATAGAAATAGTAGATAGACTAGCTAGAATCAATAGATTAGAATTCTAGAACCATATGCAAGACGTCACATACGAACTAGTGCTATTCTATTGATTCTATTAGAATCAAACAGAAAGTTTGATTCTAGATTCAAATAGATTTGAATCTATTTATTGAATAGTGAAAAAGTCTTTTCTAAAATGACGTCTTGCATATGACTCATAGAAATAGTAGATAGACTAGCTAGAATCAAACTTTCACTGTTCTATCTACTATTGATTCTAGCTGGTCTAGAATCAATAGATTAGAATTCTAGAACCATATGCAAGACGTCACATACGAACTAGTGCTATTCTACTGATTCTATTAGAATCAAACAGAAAGTTTGATTCTAGATTCAAATAGATTTGAATCTATTTATTGAATAGTGAAAAAGTCTTTTCTAAAATGACGTCTTGCATATGACTCATAGAAATAGTAGATAGACTAGCTAGAATCAATAGATTAGAATTCTAGAACCATATGCAAGACGTCACATACGAACTAGTGCTATTCTATTGATTCTATTAGAATCAAACAGAAAGTTTGATTCTAGATTCAAATAGATTTGAATCTATTTATTGAATAGTGAAAAAGTCTTTTCTAAAATGACGTCTTGCATATGACTCATAGAAATAGTAGATAGACTAGCTAGAATCAATAGATTAGAATTCTAGAACCATATGCAAGACGTCACATACGAACTAGTGCTATTCTATTGATTCTATTAGAATCAAACAGAAAGTTTGATTCTAGATTCAAATAGATTTGAATCTATTTATTGAATAGTGAAAAAGTCTTTTCTAAAATGACGTCTTACATATGACTCATAGAAATAGTAGATAGACTAGCTAGAATCAAACTTTCACTGTTCTATCTACTATTGATTCTAGCTGGTCTAGAATCAATAGATTAGAATTCTAGAACCATATGCAAGACGTCACATACGAACTAGTGCTATTCTATTGATTCTATTAGAATCAAACAGAAAGTTTGATTCTAGATTCAAATAGATTTGAATCTATTTATTGAATAGTGAAAAAGTCTTTTCTAAAATGACGTCTTGCATATGACTCATAGAAATAGTAGATAGACTAGCTAGAATCAATAGATTATAATTCTAGAACCATATGCAAGACGTCAGATACGAACTAGTGCTATTCTATTGATTCTATTAGAATCAAACAGAAAGTTTGATTCTAGATTCAAATAGATTTGAATCTATTTATTGAATAGTGAAAAAGTCTTTTCTAAAATGACGTCTTGCATATGACTCATAGAAATAGTAGATAGACTAGCTAGAATCAAACTTTCACTGTTCTATCTACTATTGATTCTAGCTGGTCTAGAATCAATAGATTAGAATTCTAGAACCATATGCAAGACGTCACATACGAACTAGTGCTATTCTATTGATTCTATTAGAATCAAACAGAAAGTTTGATTCTAGATTCAAATAGATTTGAATCTATTTATTGAATAGTGAAAAAGTCTTTTCTAAAATGACGTCTTGCATATGACTCATAGAAATAGTAGATAGACTAGCTAGAATCAATAGATTAGAATTCTAGAACCATATGCAAGACGTCACATACGAACTAGTGCTATTCTATTGATTCTATTAGAATCAAACAGAAAGTTTGAATCAAACAGAAAGTTTGATTCTACATTCAAATAGATTTGAATCTATTTATTGAATAGTGAAAAAGTCTTTTCTAAAATGACGTCTTGCATATGACTCATAGAAATAGTAGATTGACTAGCTAGAATCAAACTTTCACTGTTCTATCTACTATTGATTCTAGCTGGTCTAGAATAAATAGATTAGAATTCTAGAACCATATGCAAGACGTCACATACGAACTAGTGCTATTCTATTGATTCTATTAAAATCAAACAGAAAGTTTGATTCTAGATTCAAATAGATTTGAATCTATTTATTGAATAGTGAAAAAGTCTTTTCTAAAATGACGTCTTGCATATGACTCATAGAAATAGTAGATAGACTAGCTAGAATCAATAGATTAGAATTCTAGAACCATATGCAAGACGTCACATACGAACTAGTGTTATTCTATTGATTCTATTAGAATCAAACAGAAAGTTTGATTCTAGATTCAAATAGATTTGAATCTATTTATTGAATAGTGAAAAAGTCTTTTCTAAAATGACGTCTTGTATATGACTCATAGAAATAGTAGATAGACTAGCTAGAATCAAACTTTCACTGTTCTATCTACTATTGATTCTAGCTGGTCTAGAATCAATAGATTAGAATTCTAGAACCATATGCAAGACGTCACATACGAACTAATGCTATTCTATTGATTCTATTAGAATCAAACAGAAAGTTTGATTCTAGATTCAAATAGATTTGAATCTATTTATTGAATAGTGAAAAAGTCTTTTCTAAAATGACGTCTTGCATATGACTCATAGAAATAGTAGATAGACTAGCTAGAATCAATAGATTAGAATTCTAGAACCATATGCAAGACGTCACATACGAACTAGTGCTATTCTATTGATTCTATTAGAATCAAACAGAAAGTTTGATTCTAGATTCAAAAAGATTTGAATCTATTTATTGAATAGTGAAAAAGTCTTTTCTAAAATGACGTCTTGCATATGACTCATAGAAATAGTAGATAGACTAGCTAGAATCAAACTTTCACTGTTCTATCTACTATTGATTCTAGCTGGTCTAGAATCAATAGATTAGAATTCTAGAACCATTATCAAGACGTCACATACGAACTAGTGCTATTCTATTGATTCTATTAGAATCAAACAGAAAGTTTGATTCTAGATTCAAATAGATTTGAATCTATTTATTGAATAGTGAAAAAGTCTTTTCTAAAATGACGTCTTGCATATGACTCATAGAAATAGTAGATAGACTAGCTAGAATCAATAGATTAGAATTCTAGAACCATATGCAAGACGTCACATACGAACTAGTGCTATTCTATTGATTCTATTAGAATCAAACAGAAAGTTTGATTCTAGATTCAAATAGATTTGAATCTATTTATTGAATAGTGAAAAAGTCTTTTCTAAAATGACGTCTTGCATATGACTCATAGAAATAGTAGATAGACTAGCTAGAATCAAACTTTCACTGTTCTATCTACTATTGATTCTAGCTGGTCTAGAATCAATAGATTAGAATTCTAGAACCATATGCAAGACGTCACATACGAACTAGTGCTATTCTATTGATTCTATTAGAATCAAACAGAAAGTTTGATTCTAGATTCAAATAGATTTGAATCTATTTATTGAATAGTGAAAAAGTCTTTTCTAAAATGACGTCTAGCATATGACTCATAGAAATAGTAGATAGACTAGCTAGAATCAATAGATTAGAATTCTAGAACCATATGCAAGACGTCACATACGAACTAGTGCTATTCTATTGATTCTATTAGAATCAAACAGAAAGTTTGATTCTAGATTCAAATAGATTTGAATCTATTTATTGAATAGTGAAAAAGTCTTTTCTAAAATGACGTCTTGCATATGACTCATAGAAATAGTAGATAGACTAGCTAGAATCAAACTTTTACTGTTCTATCTACTATTGATTCTAGCTGGTCTAGAATCAATAGATTAGAATTCTAGAACCATATGCAAGACGTCACATACGAACTAGTGCTATTCTATTGATTCTATTAGAATCAAACAGAAAGTTTGATTCTAGATTCAAATAGATTTGAATCTATTTATTGAATAGTGAAAAAGTCTTTTCTAAAATGACGTCTTGCATATGACTCATAGAAATAGTAGATAGACTAGCTAGAATCAATAAATTAGAATTCTAGAACCATATGCAAGACGTCACATACGAACTAGTGCTATTCTATTGATTCTATTAGAATCAAACAGAAAGTTTGATTCTAGATTCAAATAGATTTGAATCTATTTATTGAATAGTGAAAAAGTCTTTTCTAAAATGACGTCTTGCATATGACTCATAGAAATAGTAGATAGACTAGCTAGAATCAAACTTTCACTGTTCTATCTACTATTGATTCTAGCTGGTCTAGAATCAATAGATTAGAATTCTAGAACCATATGCAAGACGTCACATACGAACTAGTGCTATTCTATTGATTCTATTAGAATCAAACAGAAAGTTGGATTCTAGATTCAAATAGATTTGAATCTTTTTATTGAATAGTGAAAAAGTCTTTTCTAAAATGACGTCTTGCATATGACTCAAAGAAATAGTAGATAGACTAGCTAGAATCAATAGATTAGAATTCTAGAACCATATGCAAGACGTCACATACGAACTAGTGCTATTCTATTGATTCTATTAGAATCAAACAGAAAGTTTGATTCTAGATTCAAATAGATTTGAATCTATTTATTGAATAGTGAAAAAGTCTTTTCTAAAATGACGTCTTGCATATGACTCATAGAAATAGTAGATAGACTAGCTAGAATCAATAGATTAGAATTCTAGAACCATATGCAAGACGTCACATACGAACTAGTGCTATTCTATTGATTCTATTAGAATCAAACAGAAAGTTTGATTCTAGATTCAAATAGATTTGAATCTATTTATTGAATAGTGAAAAAGTCTTTTCTAAAATGACGTCTTGCATATGACTCATAGAAATAGTAGATAGACTAGCTAGAATCAAACTTTCACTGTTCTATCTACTATTGATTCTAGCTGGTCTAGAATCAATAGATTAGAATTCTAGAACCATATGCAAGACGTCACATACGAACTAGTGCTATTCTACTGATTCTATTAGAATCAAACAGAAAGTTTGATTCTAGATTCAAATAGATTTGAATCTATTTATTGAATAGTGAAAAAGTCTTTTCTAAAATGACGTCTTGCATATGACTCATAGAAATAGTAGATAGACTAGCTAGAATCAATAGATTAGAATTCTAGAACCATATGCAAGACGTCACATACGAACTAGTGCTATTCTATTGATTCTATTAGAATCAAACAGAAAGTTTGATTCTAGATTCAAATAGATTTGAATCTATTTATTGAATAGTGAAAAAGTCTTTTCTAAAATGACGTCTTGCATATGACTCATAGAAATAGTAGATAGACTAGCTAGAATCAATAGATTAGAATTCTAGAACCATATGCAAGACGTCACATACGAACTAGTGCTATTCTATTGATTCTATTAGAATCAAACAGAAAGTTTGATTCTAGATTCAAATAGATTTGAATCTATTTATTGAATAGTGAAAAAGTCTTTTCTAAAATGACGTCTTACATATGACTCATAGAAATAGTAGATAGACTAGCTAGAATCAAACTTTCACTGTTCTATCTACTATTGATTCTAGCTGGTCTAGAATCAATAGATTAGAATTCTAGAACCATATGCAAGACGTCACATACGAACTAGTGCTATTCTATTGATTCTATTAGAATCAAACAGAAAGTTTGATTCTAGATTCAAATAGATTTGAATCTATTTATTGAATAGTGAAAAAGTCTTTTCTAAAATGACGTCTTGCATATGACTCATAGAAATAGTAGATAGACTAGCTAGAATCAATAGATTATAATTCTAGAACCATATGCAAGACGTCAGATACGAACTAGTGCTATTCTATTGATTCTATTAGAATCAAACAGAAAGTTTGATTCTAGATTCAAATAGATTTGAATCTATTTATTGAATAGTGAAAAAGTCTTTTCTAAAATGACGTCTTGCATATGACTCATAGAAATAGTAGATAGACTAGCTAGAATCAAACTTTCACTGTTCTATCTACTATTGATTCTAGCTGGTCTAGAATCAATAGATTAGAATTCTAGAACCATATGCAAGACGTCACATACGAACTAGTGCTATTCTATTGATTCTATTAGAATCAAACAGAAAGTTTGATTCTAGATTCAAATAGATTTGAATCTATTTATTGAATAGTGAAAAAGTCTTTTCTAAAATGACGTCTTGCATATGACTCATAGAAATAGTAGATAGACTAGCTAGAATCAATAGATTAGAATTCTAGAACCATATGCAAGACGTCACATACGAACTAGTGCTATTCCATTGATTCTATTAGAATCAAACAGAAAGTTTGAATCAAACAGAAAGTTTGATTCTAGATTCAAATAGATTTGAATCTATTTATTGAATAGTGAAAAAGTCTTTTCTAAAATGACGTCTTGCATATGACTCATAGAAATAGTAGATTGACTAGCTAGAATCAAACTTTCACTGTTCTATCTACTATTGATTCTAGCTGGTCTAGAATAAATAGATTAGAATTCTAGAACCATATGCAAGACGTCACATACGAACTAGTGCTATTCTATTGATTCTATTAAAATCAAACAGAAAGTTTGATTCTAGATTCAAATAGATTTGAATCTATTTATTGAATAGTGAAAAAGTCTTTTCTAAAATGACGTCTTGCATATGACTCATAGAAATAGTAGATAGACTAGCTAGAATCAATAGATTAGAATTCTAGAACCATATGCAAGACGTCACATACGAACTAGTGTTATTCTATTGATTCTATTAGAATCAAACAGAAAGTTTGATTCTAGATTCAAATAGATTTGAATCTATTTATTGAATAGTGAAAAAGTCTTTTCTAAAATGACGTCTTGTATATGACTCATAGAAATAGTAGATAGACTAGCTAGAATCAAACTTTCACTGTTCTATCTACTATTGATTCTAGCTGGTCTAGAATCAATAGATTAGAATTCTAGAACCATATGCAAGACGTCACATACGAACTAATGCTATTCTATTGATTCTATTAGAATCAAACAGAAAGTTTGATTCTAGATTCAAATAGATTTGAATCTATTTATTGAATAGTGAAAAAGTCTTTTCTAAAATGACGTCTTGCATATGACTCATAGAAATAGTAGATAGACTAGCTAGAATCAATAGATTAGAATTCTAGAACCATATGCAAGACGTCACATACGAACTAGTGCTATTCTATTGATTCTATTAGAATCAAACAGAAAGTTTGATTCTAGATTCAAATAGATTTGAATCTATTTATTGAATAGTGAAAAATTCTTTTCTAAAATGACGTCTTGCATATGACTCATAGAAATAGTAGATAGACTAGCTAGAATCAAACTTTCACTGTTCTATCTACTATTGATTCTAGCTGGTCTAGAATCAATATATTAGAATTCTAGAACCATATGCAAGACGTCACATACGAACTAGTGCTATTCTATTGATTCTATTAGAATCAAACAGAAAGTTTGATTCTAGATTCAAATAGATTTGAATCTATTTATTGAATAGTGAAAAAGTCTTTTCTAAAATGACGTCTTGCATATGACTCATAGAAATAGTAGATAAACTAGCTAGAATCAATAGATTAGAATTCTAGAGCCTACTATAAATGATTATTTATAATCATATAAATGATTACTACTATAATGACAGTAAAATGACTACTATTGATTCTAGCTGGTCTAGAATCAATAGATTAGAATTCTAGAACCATATGCAAGACGTCACATACGAACTAGTGCTATTCTATTAATTCTATTAGAATCAAACAGAAAGTTTGATTCTAGATTCAAATAGATTTGAATCTATTTATTGAATAGTGAAAAAGTCTTTTCTAAAATGACGTCTTGCATATGACTCATAGAAATAGTAGATAGACTAGCTAGAATCCAACTTTCACTGTTCTATCTACTATTGATTCTAGCTGGTCTAGAATCAATAGATTAGAATTCTAGAACCATATGCAAGACGTCAAATACGAACTAGTGCTATTCTATTGATTCTATTAGAATAAAACAGAAAGTTTGATTCTAGATTCAAATAGATTTGAATCTATTTATTGAATAGTGAAAAAGTCTTTTCTAAAATGACGTCTTGCATAGGACTCATAGAAATAGTAGATAGACTAGCTAGAATCAATAGATTAGAATTCTAGAACCATATGCAAGACGTCACATACGAACTAGTGCTATTCTATTGATTCTATTAGAATCAAACAGAAAGTTTGATTCTAGATTCAAATAGATTTGAATCTATTTATTGAATAGTGAAAAAGTCTTTTCTAAAATGACGTCTTGCATATGACTCATGGAAATAGTAGATAGACTAGCTAGAATCAAACTTTCACTGTTCTATCTACTATTGATTCTAGCTGGTCTAGAATCAATAGATTAGAATTCTAGAACCATATGCAAGACGTCACATACGAACTAGTGCTATTCTATTGATTCTATTAGAATCAACCAGAAAGTTTGACTCTAGATTCAAATAGATTTGAATCTATTTATTGAATAGTGAAAAAGTCTTTTCTAAAATGACGTCTTGCATATGACTCATAGAAATAGTAGATAGACTAGCTAGAATCAATAGATTAGAATTCTAGAACCATATGCAAGACGTCACATACGAACTAGTGCTATTCTATTGATTCTATTAGAATCAAACAGAAAGTTTGATTCTAGATTCAAATAGATTTGAATCTATTTATTGAATAGTGAAAAAGTCTTTTCTAAAATGACGTCTTGCATATGACTCATAGAAATAGTAGATAGACTAGCTAGAATCAAACTTTCACTGTTCTATCTACTATTGATTCTAGCTGGTCTAGAATCAATAGATTAGAATTCTAGAACCATATGCAAGACGTCACATACGAACTAGTGCTATTCTATTGATTCTATTAGAATCAAACAGAAAGTTTGATTCTAGATTCAAATAGATTTGAATCTATTTATTGAATAGTGAAAAAGTCTTTTCTAAAATGACGTCTTGCATATGACTCATAGAAATAGTAGATAGACTAGCTAGAATCAATAGATTAGAATTCTAAAACCATATGCAAGACGTCACATACGAACTAGTGCTATTCTATTGATTCTATTAGAATCAAACAGAAAGTTTGATTCTAGATTCAAATAGATTTGAATATATTTATTGAATAGTGAAAAAGTCTTTTCTAAAATGACGTCTTGCATATGACTCATAGAAATAGTAGATAGACTAGCTAGAATCAATAGATTAGAATTCTAGAGCCTACTATAAATGATTATTTATAATCATATAAATGATTACTACTATAATGACAGTAAAATGACTACTATTGATTCTAGCTGGTCTAGAATCAATAGATTAGAATTCTAGAACCATATGCAAGACGTCACATACGAACTAGTGCTATTCTATTGATTCTATTAGAATCAAACAGAAAGTTTGATTTTAGATTCAAATAGATTTGAATCTATTTATTGAATAGTGAAAAAGTCTTTTCTAAAATGACGTCTTGCATATGACTCATCGAAATAGTAGATAGACTAGCTAGAATCAATAGATTAGAATTCTAGAACCATATGCAAGACGTCACATACGAACTAGTGCTATTCTATTGATTCTATTAGAATCAAACAGAAAGTTTGATTCTAGATTCAAATAGATTTGAATCTATTTATTGAATAGTGAAAAAGTCTTTTCTAAAATGACGTCTTGCATATGACTCATAGAAATAGTAGATAGACTAGCTAGAATCAATAGATTAGAATTCTAGAACCATATGCAGGACGTCACATACGAACTAGTGCTATTCTATTGATTCTATTAGAATCAAACAGAAAGTTTGATTCTAGATTCAAATAGATTTGAATCTATTTATTGAATAGTGAAAAAGTCTTTTCTAAAATGACGTCTTGCATATGACTCATAGAAATAGTAGATAGACTAGCTAGAATCAAACTTTCACTGTTCTATCTACTATTGATTCTAGCTGGTCTAGAATCAATAGATTAGAATTCTAGAACCATATGCAAGACGTCACATACGAACTAGTGCTATTCTATTGATTCTATTAGAATCAAACAGAAAGTTTGATTCTAGATTCAAATAGATTTGAATCTATTTATTGAATAGTGAAAAAGTCTTTTCTAAAATGACGTCTTGCATATGACTCATAGAAATAGTAGATAGACTAGCTAGAATCAATAGATTAGAATTCTAGAACCATATGCAAGACGTCACATACGAACTAGTGCTATTCTATTGATTCTATTAGAATCAAACAGAAAATTTGATTCTAGATTCAACTAGATTTGAATCTATTTATTGAATAGTGAAAAAGTCTTTTCTGAAATGACGTCTTGCATATAACTCATAGAAATAGTAGATAGACTAGCTACAATCAAACTTTCACTGTTCTATCTGCTATTGATTCTAGCTGGTCTAGAATCAATAGATTAGAATTCTAGAACCATATACAAGACGTCACATACGAACTAGTGCTATTCTATTGATTCTATTAGAATCAAACAGAAAGTTTGATTCTAGATTCAAATAGATTTGAATCTATTTATTGAATAGTGAAAAAGTCTTTTCTAAAATGACGTCTTGCATATGACTCATAGAAATAGTAGATAGACTAGCTAGAATCAATAGATTAGAATTCTAGAACCATATGCAAGACGTCACATACGAACTAGTGCTATTCTATTGATTCTATTAGAATCAAACAGAAAGTTTGATTCTAGATTCAAATAGATTTGAATCTATTTATTGAATAGTGAAAAAGTCTTTTCTAAAATGACGTCTTGCATATGACTCAGAGAAATAGTAGACAGACTAGCTAGAATCAAACTTTCACTGTTCTATCTACTGTTGATTCTAGCTGGTCTAGAATCAATAGATTAGAATTCTAGAACCATATGCAAGACGTCACATCCGAACTAGTGTTATTCTATTGATTCTATTAGAATCAAACAGAAAGTTTGATTCTAGATTCAAATAGATTTGAATCTATTTATTGAATAGTGAAAAAGTCTTTTCTAAAATGACGTCTTGCATATGACTCATAGAAATAGTAGATAGACTAGCTAGAATCAAACTTTCACTGTTCTATCTACTATTGATTCTAGCTGGTCTAGAATCAATAGATTAGAATTCTAGAACCATATGCAAGACGTCACATACGAACTAGTGCTATTCTATTGATTCTATTAGAATCAAACAGAAAGTTTGATTCTAGATTCAAATAGATTTGAATCTATTTATTGAATAGTGAAAAAGTCTTTTCTAAAATGACGTCTTGCATATGACTCATAGAAATAGTAGATAGACTAGCTAGAATCAATAGATTAGAATTCTAGAACCATATGCAAGACGTCACATACGAACTAGTGCTATTCTATTGATTCTATTAGAATCAACCAGAAAGTTTGATTCTAGATTCAAATAGATTTGAATCTATTTATTGAATAGTGAAAAAGTCTTTTCTAAAATGACGTCTTGCATATGACTCATAGAAATAGTAGATAGACTAGCTAGAATCAATAGATTAGAATTCTAGAACCATATGCAAGACGTCACATACGAACTAGTGCTATTCTATTGATTCTATTAGAATCAAACAGAAAGTTTGATTCTAGATTCAAATAGATTTGAATCTATTTATTGAATAGTGAAAAAGTCTTTTCTAAAATCACGTCTTGCATATGACTCATAGAAATAGTAGATAGACTAGCTAGAATCAAACTTTCACTGTTCTATCTACTATTGATTCTAGCTGGTCTAGAATCAATAGATTAGAATTCTAAAACCATATGCAAGACGTCACATACGAACTAGTGCTATTCTATTTATTCTATTAGAATCAAACAGAAAGTTTGATTCTAGATTCAAAGAGATTTGAATATATTTATTGAATAGTGAAAAAGTCTTTTCTAAAATGACGTCTTGCATATGACTCATAGAAATAGTAGATAGACTAGCTAGAATCAATAGATTAGAATTCTAGAACCATATGCAAGACGTCATATACGAACTAGTGCTATTCTATTGATTCTATTAGAATCAAACAGAAAGTTTGATTCTAGATTCAAATAGATTTGAATCTATTTATTGAATAGTGAATAAGTCTTTTCTAAAATGACGTCTTGCATATGACTCATAGAAATAGCAGATAGACTAGCTAGAATCAAACTTTCACTGTTCTATCTACTATTGATTTTAGCTGGTCTAGAATCAATAGATTAGAATTCTAGAACCATATGCAAGACGTCACATACGAACTAGTGCTATTCTATTGATTCTATTAGAATCAAACAGAAAGTTTGATTCTAGATTCAAATAGATTTGAATAAATTTATTGAATAGTGAAAAAGTCTTTTCTAAAATGACGACCTGCATATGACTCATAGAAATAGTAGATAGACTAGCTAGGATCAAACTTTCACTGTTCTATCTACTATTGATTCTAGCTGGTCTAGAATCAATAGATTAGAATTCTAGAACCATATGCAAGACGTCACATACGAACTAGTGCTATTCTATTGATTCTATTAGAATCAAACAGAAAGTTTGATTCTAGATTCAAATAGATTTGAATCTATTTATTGAATAGTGAAAAAGTCTTTTCTAAAATGACGTCTTGCATATGACTCATAGAAATAGTAGATAGACTAGCTAGAATCAATAGATTAGAATTCTAGAACCATATGCAAGACGTCACATACGAACTAGTGCTATTCTATTGATTCTATTAGAATCAAACAGAAAGTTTGATTCTAGATTCAAATAGATTTGAATCTATTTATTGAATAGTGAAAAAGTCTTTTCTAAAATGACGTCTTGCATATGACTCATAGAAATAGTAGATAGACTAGCTAGAATCAATAGATTAGAATTCTAGAACCATATGCAAGACGTCACATACGAACTAGTGCTATTCTTTTGATTCTATTAGAATCAAACAGAAAGTTTGATTCTAGATTCAAATATATTTGAATCTATTTATTGAATAGTAAAAAAGTCTTTTCTAAAATCACGTCTTGCATATGACTCATAGAAATAGTAGATAGACTAGCTAGAATCAAATTTTCACTGTTCTATCTACTATTGATTCTAGCTGGTCTAGAATCAATAGATTAGAATTCTAGAACCATATGCAAGACGTCACATACGAACTAATGCTATTCTATTTATTCTATTAGAATCAAACAGAAAGTTTGATTCTAGATTCAAATAGATTTGAATATATTTATTGAATAGTGAAAAAGTCTTTTCTAAAATGACGTCTTGCATATGACTCATAGAAATAGTAGATAGACTAGCTAGAATCAATAGATTAGAATTCTAGAACCATATGCAGGACGTCACATACGAACTAGTGCTATTCTATTGATTCTATTAGAATCAAACAGAAAGTTTGATTCTAGATTCAAATAGATTTGAATCTATTTATTGAATAGTGAAAAAGTCTTTTCTAAAATGCCGTCTTGCATATGACTCATAGAAATAGTAGATAGACTAGCTAGAATCAAACTTTCACTGTTCTATCTACTATTGATTCTAGCTGATCTAGAATCAATAGATTAGAATTCTAGAACCATATGCAAGACGTCACATACGAATTAGTGCTATTCTATTGATTCTAT
>NW_027065849.1:0-20479 GCF_032884065.1 Artemia franciscana | reverse complement strand
CCCGTTGTAGTTGTGTCCCTGTGTCCCGGTCGTCATTTATATTCCCTCTGTCCCGGTCGTCATTTGTATCCCGGTGTCCCGGTCTGTATATACATTCGTTTTTTAGTTTTGTTTTTCTCCTTTATTTTTTCCTTTTTTTTTCTTTTTTAGTTTATTTAGATTTTTAGATTTTTTAGTTTTTTTATTAGTTTTTAGTTTTTTTTTCTTTTTAGTTTTTTTGTAGTTTTTACCTTCTTTTTAGTTTTGTTAGTTTTTTTTTTTTACTTATGTCCTGGTCGTCATTTATACTCCCTGTGTCCCGGTGCTTTGTTGATTGCTAATCGAACATTCCTTTTGTCCTGGTCGCTTTCTCTTTGAGTGTCGTCATTTATTTTTTTCTTTTTTAGTTCTTTTAGTTTTTACCTTTTTTAGTTTTTTTTAGTTTTTTAGATGAAAATTTTTTTTAGTTTTTTCCTTTTTTTCTTTTTAGTTTTTTATTGGTTTTTACCTTTATTTTAGCTTATTTTTCAGTTTTTTCCTTTTTTTTAGTTTTTTTTATTTTTTATTTTTTTAGTTTTTTATCTTTTTTTAGTTTTTTTAGTTTTTTTAGTTTTTTAGCTTTTTTACTTTTTTTTATTAGTTTTTAGTTTTTTTTTGTAGTTTTTGCCTTTTTTTAGTTTTTTCAGTTTTTTTTTTAGTTTTTTATTGGTTTTTACCTTTATTTTAGCTTATTTTTCAGTTTTTTCCTTTTTTTTTAGTTTTTTTTAGTTTTTAGTTTTTTTAGTTTTTTACCTTTTTTTAGTTTTTTTAGTTTTTTTAGTTTTATAGCTTTTTTATTTTTTTTATTAGTTTTTATTTTTTGTAGTTTTTGCCTTTTTTTTAGTTTTTTTAGTATTTTAGCTTTTTTATTAGTTTTTAGTTTTTTTTTGTAGTTTTTGCCTTTTTTTAGTATTTTTCTTTTTAGTTTTTTTGTAGTTTTTACCTTCTTTTTAGTTTTGTTAGTTTTTTTTTTTACTTATGTCCTGGTCGTCATTTATACTCCCTGTGTCCCGGTGCTTTGTTGATTGCTAATCGAACATTCCTTTTGTCCTGGTCGCTTTCTCTTTGAGTGTCGTCATTTATTTTTTTCTTTTTTAGTTCTTTTAGTTTTTACCTTTTTTAGTTTTTTTTAGTTTTTTAGATGAAAATTTTTTTAGTTTTTTCCTTTTTTCTTTTTAGTTTTTTATTGGTTTTTACCTTTATTTTAGCTTATTTTTCAGTTTTTTCCTTTTTTTTTAGTTTTTTTTTTTATTTTTTATTTTTTTTAGTTTTTTACCTTTTTTTAGTTTTTTTAGCTTTTTTAGTTTTTTAGCTTTTTTACTTTTTTTATTAGTTTTTAGTTTTTTTTTGTAGTTTTTGCCTTTTTTTAGTTTTTTCAGTTTTTTTTTTAGTTTTTTATTGGTTTTTACCTTTATTTTAGCTTATTTTTCAGTTTTTTCCTTTTTTTTAGTTTTTTTAGTTTTTAGTTTTTTTTAGTTTTTTACCTTTTTTTAGTTTTTTTAGTTTTTTTAGTTTTTTAGCTTTTTTATTTTTTTTATTAGTTTTTAGTTTTTTTTGTAGTTTTTGCCTTTTTTTAGTTTTTTTAGTTTTTTAGCTTTTTTATTAGTTTTTAGTTTTTTTTGTAGTTTTTGCCTTTTTTTAGTTTTTTTAGTTTTTTAGCTTTTTTATTTTTTTTATTAGTTTTTAGTTTTTTTTTGTAGTTTTTGCCTTTTTTTAGTTTTTTCAGTTTTCAGTTTTGTCACCTGATCCAGTTTTTTCAGGTGACGTCACCTGATCCATCCACAGATCCACAGACAACTTATTTTTATATATATAGAAGATATATATATATATATATATATATATATATATATATATATATATATATATATATATACTAGCTGTTGGGGTGGCGCTTCGCGCCACCCCAACACCTAGTTGGTGGGGCGCTTCGCGCCCCCCCCAAGCCCCCCCGCGCGCGTAAGTCGTTACGCGCCATAATAGTTACGCGCCATTGTAGTTGTGTCCCTATGTCCCACCTGTGAATATAGATAGATATATATATATGGTTTTAACTACGTAAAACTTGCGAATATACAACATTCTTTGCTGTCCCATTGTCTTTGCATATAAATAGATTGTCAGGTTTACCGACTCTTGAACATGCAACATATAATGGTCCATGGGAAAACAATCTGTATTCAGATCTATACCTCATGATTCTAATGATTGCCCTTGAGCTTTGTTGATGGTGATTGCTAATCGACCATTCCCTGTCCCGGTGTCCCGGTCGTCATTTACATCCCCCTGTTTCCCCCGGTGTCCCCGTTGTAGTTGTGTCCCTGTGTCCCGGTCGTCATTTATATTCCCTGTGTCCCGGGTCCCGGTCGTCATTTGTATCCCGGTGTCCCGGTCTGTATATACATTCGTTTTTTAGTTTTGTTTTTCTCCTTTATTTTTTTCCTTTTTTTTTCTTTTTTAGCTTATTTAGATTTTTAGATTTTTTAGTTTTTTTATTAGTTTTTAGTTTTTTTTTCTTTTTAGTTTTTTTGTCCCGGTCGTCATTTATATCCCCCTGTTTCCCCCGGTGTCCCCGTTGTAGTTGTGTCCCTGTGTCCCGGTCGTCATTTATATTCCCTGTGTCCCGGTCGTCATTTGTATCCCGGTGTACCGGAGTTGTGTCCCTGTGTCCCGGTCGTCATTTATATTCCCTGTGTCCCGGGTCCCGGTCGTCATTTGTATCCCGGTGTCCCGGTCTGTATATACATTCGTTTTTTAGTTTTGTTTTTCTCCTTTATTTTTTTCCTTTTTTTTTCTTTTTTAGCTTATTTAGATTTTTAGATTTTTTAGTTTTTTTATTAGTTTTTAGTTTTTTTTTCTTTTTAGTTTTTTTGTCCCGGTCGTCATTTATATCCCCCTGTTTCCCCCGGGTCGTCATTTATACTCCCTGTGTCCCGGTGCTTTGTTGATTGCTAATCGAACATTCCTTTTGTCCTGGTCGCTTTCTCTTTGAGTGTCGTCATTTATTTTTTTCTTTTTTAGTTCTTTTAGTTTTTACCTTTTTTAGTTTTTTTTAGTTTTTAGTTTTTTTAGTTTTTTACCTTTTTTTAGTTTTTTTAGTTTTTTTTAGTTTTTTAGCTTTTTTATTTTTTTTATTAGTTTTTAGTTTTTTTGTAGTTTTTGCCTTTTTTTTAGTTTTTTTAGTTTTTTTAGCTTTTTTATTAGTTTTTAGTTTTTTTTGTAGTTTTTGCCTTTTTTTAGTTTTTTTAGTTTTTTAGCTTTTTTATTTTTTTTATTAGTTTTTAGTTTTTTTTGTAGTTTTTGCCTTTTTTTTTCTCTTTGAGTGTCGTCATTTATTAGTTTTTTTCCTTTTTTTTTTAGTTTTTTATTGGTTTTTACCTTTATTTTAGCTTATTTTTCAGTTTTTTCCTTTTTTTTAGTTTTTTTTATTTTTTATTTTTTTTAGTTTTTTACCTTTTTTTAGTTTTTTTAGTTTTTTAGCTTTTTTACTTTTTTTATTAGTTTTTAGTTTTTTTTGTAGTTTTTGCCTTTTTTTAGTTTTTTCAGTTTTTTTTTTAGTTTTTTATTGGTTTTTACCTTTATAGTTTTTTTAGTTTTTTAGCTTTTTTATTTTTTTATTAGTTTTTAGTTTTTTTTGTAGTTTTTGCCTTTTTTTAGTTTTTTCAGTTTTGACGTCACCTGATCCAGTTTTTTCAGGTGACGTCACCTGACACATCCATCCATCCATCCACAGACAACTTATTTTTATATATATAGATATATATATATATATATATATATATATATATATATATATATATATATATATATATATATATATATATATATATATATATATATATATATATATATATATATATACTAGCTGTTGGGGTGGCGCTTCGCGCCACCCCAACACCTAGTTGGTGTATATATCTATATATATAAAAATAAGTTGTCTGTCTGTGGATGTGTGGATGGATGTGTGGATGGATGTGTCAGGTGACGTCACCTGAAAAAACTGGATTAGGTGACGTCAAAACTGAAAAAACTAAAAAAAGGCAAAAAACTACAAAAAAAACTAAAAACTAATAAAAAAAATAAAAAAGCTAAAAAACTAAAAAAACTATAAAGGTAAAAACCAATAAAAAACTAAAAAAAAAACTGAAAAAAACTAAAAAAAGGCAAAAACTACAAAAAAAAACTAAAAACTAATAAAAAAAGTAAAAAAGCTAAAAAACTAAAAAAACTAAAAAAACTAAAAAAAGGTAAAAAACTAAAAAAAATAAAAAATAAAAAAAAACTAAAAAAAAGGAAAAAAACTGAAAAATAAGCTAAAATAAAGGTAAAAACCAATAAAAAACTAAAAAAAAAAGGAAAAAACTAATAAATGACGACACTCAAAGAGAAAGCGACCAGGACAAAAAACTAAAAAAAAGGCAAAAACTACAAAAAAACTAAAAACTAATAAAAAAAATAAAAAAGCTAAAAAACTAAAAAAACTAAAAAAAGGTAAAAAACTAAAAAAACTAAAAACTAAAAAAAAACTAAAAAAGGTAAAAACTAAAAGAACTAAAAAAGAAAAAAATAAATGACGACACTCAAAGAGAAAGCGACCAGGACAAAAGGAATGTTCGATTAGCAATCAACAAAGCACCGGGACACAGGGAGTATAAATGACGACCAGGACACAAGTAAAAAAAAAAATTAACAAAACTAAAAAGAAGGTAAAAACTACAAAAAAACTAAAAAGAAAAAAAAACTAAAAACTAATAAAAAAACTAAAAAATCTAAAAATCTAAATAAACTAAAAAAGAAAAAAAAAGGAAAAAAATAAAGGAGAAAAACAAAACTAAAAAACGAATGTATATACAGACCGGTACACCGGGATACAAATGACGACCGGGACACAGGGAATATAAATAACGACCGGGACACAGGGACACAACTACAACGGGGACACCGGGGGAAACAGGGGGATATAAATGACGACCGGGACAAAAAAACTAAAAAGAAATAAAAACTAAAAACTAATAAAAAAAACTAAAAAATCTAAAAATCTAAATAAGCTAAAAAAGAAAAAAAAAGGAAAAAAATAAAGGAGAAAAACAAAACTAAAAAACGAATGTATATACAGACCGGGACACCGGGATACAAATGATGACCGGGACCCGGGACACAGGGAATATAAATGACGACCGGGACACAGGGACACAACTACAACGGGGACACCGGGGGAAACAGGGGGATAACCTGACAATCTATTTATATGCAAAGACAATGGGACAGCAAAGAATGTTGTATATTCGCAAGTTTTACGTAAAAAAAAGGCAAAAACTACAAAAAAACTAAAAACTAATAAAAAAAATAAAAAAGCTAAAAAACTAAAAAAACTAAAAAAAGGTAAAAAACTAAAAAAACTAAAAACTAAAAAAAAACTAAAAAAGGTAAAAACTAAAAGAACTAAAAAAGAAAAAAATAAATGACGACACTCAAAGAGAAAGCGACCAGGACAAAAGGAATGTTCGATTAGCAATCAACAAAGCACCGGGACACAGGGAGTATAAATGACGACCAGGACACAAGTAAAAAAAAAAATTAACAAAACTAAAAAGAAGGTAAAAACTACAAAAAAACTAAAAAGAAAAAAAAACTAAAAACTAATAAAAAAACTAAAAAATCTAAAAATCTAAATAAACTAAAAAGAAAAAAAAAGGAAAAAAATAAAGGAGAAAAACAAAACTAAAAAACGAATGTATATACAGACCGGTACACCGGGATACAAATGACGACCGGGACACAGGGAATATAAATAACGACCGGGACACAGGGACACAACTACAACGGGGACACCGGGGGAAACAGGGGGATATAAATGACGACCGGGACAAAAAAACTAAAAGAAATAAAAACTAAAAACTAATAAAAAAAACTAAAAAATCTAAAAATCTAAATAAGCTAAAAAAGAAAAAAAAAGGAAAAAAATAAAGGAGAAAAACAAAACTAAAAAACGAATGTATATACAGACCGGGACACCGGGATACAAATGATGACCGGGACCCGGGACACAGGGAATATAAATGACGACCGGGACACAGGGACACAACTACAACGGGGACACCGGGGGAAACAGGGGGATAACCTGACAATCTATTTATATGCAAAGACAATGGGACAGCAAAGAATGTTGTATATTCGCAAGTTTTACGTAGTTAAAACCATATATATATATATATATATATCTATATTCACAGGTGGGACATAGGGACACAACTACAATGGCGCGTAACTATTATGGCGCGTAATGACTTACGCGCGCGGGGGGGCTTGGGGGGGGCGCGAAGCGCCCCCACCAACTAGGTGTTGGGGTGGCGCGAAGCGCCACCCCAACAGCTAGTATATCTATATATATAAAAATAAGTTGTCTGTGGATGGATGGATGGATGTGTCAGGTGACGTCATGTTTCGGCTGACGTCATGAAATTAGTTGCCGTCATTTTTGCTTTGAAGGTGACGTCATTCAAGTTATATAAGACATATGTTCGCCGTCATGTTTCGGCTGACGTCATGAAATTAGCTGCCATCATTTTTGCTTTGAAGGCATCATTTTTGCTTTGAAGGCGTGACGTCATTCAAGTTATATAAGACGGATGTTCGTGTAGAATTCTATTAATGCTTAAGTTTATAATGACTGATGAAGATGCTCAAAGAGTCTATGCCAGAAAACTTGCTGGTGATAGAGAAAGTCAGAAAAGAAAGCGTGCCGAGGAACTACCAGAGCAACGCGAAAGCAGACTTGCTGCTAAAAGAGAAAGTGAAAAAAGAAAGCATGCCGAGGAACTACCAGAGCAACGCAGAAGCAGACTTGCTGCTAAAAGAGAATGTGAAAAAAGAAAGCATGCCGAGGAACTACCAGAGCAACGCAGAAGCAGACTTGCTGCTAAAAGAGAATGTGAAAAAAGAAAGCATGCCGAGGAACTACCAGAGCAACGCGAAAGCAGACTTGCTGCTAAAAGAGAAAGTGAAAAAAGAAAGCATGCCGAGGAACTACCAGAGCAACGCAGAAGCAGACTTGCTGCTAAAAGAGAATGTGAAAAAAGAAGGCGGGCCGAGGAATCAAAAGACCAGCAAGAAATCAGGCTTGCTGCTGATAGAGAAAGTAAGAAAAGAAAGCGTGCCGAGGAATCAGAGCAATCTGAAAGTTATCGCCTGGCATTCAGGTACAACCCAGTCGATGATTATAGCTTGAGTAGCTGTGTTCAAATCGGGACAATGTCTAAAATTTGTCCCTATTGCAAGGCCTTGAAATTCAATGGTGAAACAATGGGAATGTGTTGCGCCTCAGGAAAAGTTAAACTTCCTCTATTGGCTGCACCACCAGAGCCATTGAAGACTTTCCTTACTGGAACTACGTCAGAATCTAAGCGTTTTTTGTCAAAAATCAGACAATACAACTCATGTTTCCAAATGACGTCGTTTGGAGCCCAAATCGAAAATCCAGATCAATTTATGTCTACTTTCAAAGTAAAAGGGCAAATTTATCATAAAGCAGGGTCCCTTCTACCATTATTAGGCGAGAATCATAAATTTTTACAATTGTACTTCATCAGTGATAGAAATTCTGAATTGAATGCACGTTGCGAAATTTCTCCCAACGTTGAAAGGACAATCGTTTCCCAATTGCAACATCTTTTCCACGAAAATAATAATTTAGTGCGTCTGTTCAAAACAGCCATCGATTTGATGCCTACTGATACTCATAAAATTGTTATTTCCGCTGACAAAACGCCTCCTGGCCAACATGTGCGTAGATACAATGCTCCGACTATCGACGAAGTGGCAATCGTTATGGTCGGTGATCAGTTTTTACCTCGAGATATTATTCTACATAAGCGAAACGCCCAGTTGTTAAGAATTGCTGAAACTCATCGATGCTACGATGCCCTACAATATCCTATCATTTTTTGGGATGGAGCCGACGGCTATCACTTTAATATTAAATTGATGAATCCAGCCACTAACAAAGAAATGAATAAGAAATGCAGTAATACCACAAACGTTGGAAGATTAACAATTTTACTTTCGTCATGTGCTGGCAGTCCACGTCATATGCATGAATATGCTCAAGATGCTATTGCGTATGTTCGTCACTATGGTCGTCCAGATTTATTTATTACATTTACATGTAATCAATCTTGGGACGAGATACTGCAGCTTTTACTTCAAGGACAATCGGCGGTTCATAGGCATGACATTACGGCACGTGTCTTCCGGCAAAAGTTGAAATCACTGATAAACTACCTTGTAAAACATGAAGTGTTTGGGTCAGTGCGATGCTGGATGTACTCAGTGGAATGGCAAAAACGAGGTTTGCCACACGCACATATACTAATCTGGCTACATAAAAAAATTACTTCAAACGAAATTGATGATGTGATTTCCGCTGAAATACCTGATAAAAATGTCGATAAGGGGTTACATGATATTATTGTAAAAAATATGATACATGGACCTTGCGGTGCACTGAACGAAAATTCACCATGCATGGCCAAAGGAAGGTGCACAAAGCAATATCCTCGACTTTTAGTACCCACAACAATTACTGGCAATGATGGTTACCCACAATATAGAAGAAGATCTACTGAAGATGGCGGTAAAACAGCAATAATAAAGAAGCGTAACGGTACCACCATCGAAGTAGATAACCAGTGGGTTGTTCCATATTCCCCTTTATTATCCAAAACATTTAATGCACATATAAACGTTGAATACTGTAACTCCGTAAAGGCAATAAAATATATATGTAAATACGTCAACAAAGGCAGTGACATGGCAGTTTTTGGCTTGCAGTCCGAAATCAAAGATTTCGATGAAATCGTAGAATATCAGGCTGGAAGATACATAAGCAGTAATGAAGCTGTTTGGCGAATTCTTTCATTTCCGATACATGAACGTAGTCCAGCTGTTGTTCACTTAGCGGTACATTTACAGAATGGTCAACGTGTTTATTTCACGGAAACCAACGTGCAACAAAGAGTCCTGAATCCACCGGATACAACATTAACAGCTTTTTTTTCGCTTTGCAAAAATGATTCTTTTGCGAAAAACTGCTGTATACTGAAGTGCCTTCGTATTACACGTGGAATACTAAAAATAAAGTATTTGAACGTCGAAAACAGGGTAAGTCAGTCGACGGCCAACCTACCATCTTCAAAGATACCACGATAGGAAGACTCTACACCGTTCACCCCAATCAACATGAATGCTTCTTTCTACGCCTGCTTTTGGTGAATGTACCCGGTCCGACATCCTTTGAGTATTTGAGGACTGTAAATGGTACTATGCATGACACTTACCGTAGTGCATGCCAAGCTCTGAATTTATTGGAGAATGACCAACACTGGGATAACTGCATCAATGACGCGTGCGAAACGTCAACCCCAAGTCAAATTCGTGCATTGTTTGGCATCATTTTAACAACTTGCTCTCCATCAGCTCCTACAGAGTTATGGGAAAAATATAAGTCAAAAATGTCCGAAGATATACTTCATCGAAAACAGTTAGAGACGTCAGACATGACTTTTGATTTTACACCAGAAATTCATAACTACACTTTAGTTGTTATAGAAGATATTTGCATAAGTATGGCAAACAAACCTCTTCAGGGTTTGGGAATGCCTTCACCTAACCGTATCGCTGCTGTTTCGACATGTGTAGAATTGGATCGTGAACAAAGTTACAGTACGAGTGATCTATTGTCGTATGTACAAAATAACATTTCCAAGTTAACGTCGGAACAAAAAGACATTTATGATACGATAATGCATTGTGTCGATAACAACGTTGGAGAAATTTTCTTTTTGGATGCGCCAGGAGGTACTGGTAAAACGTTTGTGATAAAACTGATTCTGGCATCAATTCGATCTAAAAATGATATAGCGTTGGCAATTGCGTCGTCCGGAATAGCCGCAACATTGCTGCCTGGTGGAAGAACTGCTCATTCCGCTTTGAAATTGCCTCTGAACTTGCATTCTACAGAAACTCCCACGTGCAATATTTCCAAATCATCTGGGATGGGTAAAGTATTGCAGCAATGCAAACTTATTATTTGGGATGAGTGCACAATGGCACACAAAAAATCGCTCGAGGCTCTGGATCAATGCTTGAAAGATTTAAGAGGGAATTCGAAACCCTTTGGCAGCACATTAATATTGCTTGCAGGAGATTTCAGGCAAACATTACCTATAATACCTAGATCAACTCCTGCAGACGAAATGAATGCTTGCCTGAAAAATTCTAATTTATGGGCACACGTAAAAACATTAAAATTAACTACAAATATGCGTGTCCGATTGCAAAACGATGACTCTGGTCAAACATTTTCAGATCAATTGCTAGCAATGGGAAACGGAAAGCTCCCAGTAGACTCAATTTCAGGACGTATACAACTACCTGCTGATTTCTGTAATTTAGTGACGTCCAAAAATGAATTGATTGAAAATATATTTCCGAATATTCTAAAAAATTATAAAAATAATAAATGGCTAAGTGAAAGAGCGATTCTCGCACCCAAGAATATAGACGTCCACGAAATCAACAATATTGTTTTGACCAAGATTCAAGACCAGGCAGTCCTTTACAAGTCAGTCGACACAGTTTTGGAACCAAATGAAGCGGTTAATTATCCATCTGAATTTTTAAATTCCATAGATCTTTCAGGGTTTCCACCACACGTGCTACAACTAAAAATAGGCGTACCAATAATATTGTTACGTAACATAACCCACCAAAGCTTTGCAATGGCACTCGACTTGCCGTAAAAAAAACAATGGAAAACCTAATAGAGGCCACAATCCTAACAGGGCCTTTTGAGGGTGAGGCTGTTCTTATTCCTCGCATTCCCATGATTCCAACAGATCTGCCTTTTCAATTTAAAAGATTGCAATTCCCAATTCGATTAGCATTTGCAATCACCATTAACAAAGCTCAAGGTCAATCATTAGAAAAATGTGGTATTGATCTTAATACTGATTGTTTTTCCCATGGACAATTGTACGTTGCATGTTCGAGGGTCGGTAAACCTGACAATCTATTTATATGCAGCGAGAATTGGACAGCGAAGAATGTTGTATATTCTCAAGTTTTACGAAGTTAGTTGTATTTCGGAACAGACTGTTGTATATTCACAAGTTTTACGTAGTTAATTTGTATTGTATCTATCTATCTATCTATCTATATAAAAACGAGTTGTGTGTATGCATGTTTGTTTGTTTGTAAAAAGAACGTTTGCATATGACGTCATTATTAGTACATAAGGCTTTGTATATGGACAGACAATGGGAAAGCCAAGAATGTTGTATATTCGCAATTTTTACGTAGTTTGAAACACATATATAAATCTATCTATATTCACAGGTGGGACACAGGGACACAACTACAATGGCGCGTAACTAATATGGCGCGTAACTAATATGGCGCGTAACGACTTACGCGCGCGGGGGGGCTTGGGGGGGGGCGCGAAGCGCCCCCACCAACTAGGTGTTGGGGTGGCGCGAAGCGCCACCCCAACAGCTAGTATATATATATATATATATATATATATATATATATATATATATATATATATATATATATATATATATATATATATATATATATATATATATATATATTATATATATATATATATATATATATATATGTGTGTTTTTAACTACGTAAAACTTGCGAATATACAACATTCTTTGCTGTCCCATTGTCTGTGCATATAAATAGATTGTCAGGTTTACCGACTCTTGAACATTCAACATATAATGGTCCATGGGAAAACAATCCGTATTCAGATCTATACCTCATGATTCTAATGATTGCCCTTGAGCTTTGTTGATGGTGATTGCTAATCGACCATTCCCTGAGTCGCCATCGTCATTTATATATCCCCCTGTGCACCCCGGCGTCCCCTTTGTAGTTATGTCCCTGTGTCCCGGTCGTCATTTTTGCCCCGGTGTTCCAGTCTGTGATTTCTCTTTGAGTGTCCCGGGCGCCATTTATATTCCTTGTGTCCCGGTGTCCCGGTCGTCATTTATATCCCCCTGTGCCCCCCGGCGTCCCCATTGTAGTTGTGTCCCTGTGTCCCGGTCGTCATTTATATTCCCTGTGTCCCGGTCGTCATTTGTATCCCGGTGTCCCGGTCTGTTTATACATTCTTTTTTTAGTTTTGTTTTTCTCCTTTATTTTTTTCCTTTTTTTCTTTTTTTTCTTTTTAGTTTATTTAGATTTTAGATTTTTTAGTTTTTTATTAGTTTTTAGTTTTTTTGTAGTTTTTACCATTTTTTTAGTTTTTTAGTTTTTTTTTTTACTTATGTCCTGGTCGTCATTTATACTCCCTGTGTCCCGGTCGTCATTTGTGTCTCGGTGCTTTGTTGATTGCTAATTTATATTATATTTATATTTATATTTTTTATATTTATTAATATTTTTTTAGTTTTCTTTTTCTCTTATTTTTCAGTTTTTTCCTTTTTTTAGTTTTTTCTTTTTTAGTTTTTAGTTTTTTTTTGTTTTTTACCTTTTTTTACTTTTTTTAGTTTTTTTAGTTTTTTAGCTTTTTAGTTTTTTTATTAGTTTTTAGTTTTTTTTTAGTTTTTGCCTTTTTTTAGTTTTTTCAGTTTTTTTTAGTTTTTAGTTTTTTACCTTTTTTTAGTTTTTTTTTAGTTTTTTAGCTTTTTTAGTTTTTTTTCTTTTTAGTTTTTTTTTGTAGTTTTTACCTTTTTTAGTTTTTTTTCTTCTTTTGTATTAGTGTGAAATAATTCAGACGTCATATGCGGACAAACACAACGTCACTCGACAGACAGACAGACAGACATAACCCACAAACAACTTATTTTTATATATATTTATTCATATTTTTTAGTTTTCTTTTTCTCTTTTATTTTTCAGTTTTTTCCTTTTTTTTTTAGTTTTTTTCTTTTTTAGTTTTTAGTTTTTTTTAGTTTTTTACCTTTTTTTAGTTTTTTTTTAGTTTTTTTAGTTTTTTAGCTTTTTTAGTTTTTTTATTAGTTTTTATTTTTTTGTAGTTTTTGCCTTTTTTTATTTTTTTCAGTTTTTTTTAGTTATTAGATTTTTACCTTTTTTTAGTTTTTTTTAGTTTTTTAGCTTTTTTAGTTTTTTTTTCTTTTTAGTTTTTTTTGTAGTTTTTACCTTTTTTAGTTTTTTTCTTCTTTTGTATTAGTGTGAAATAATTCAGACGTCATATGCGAACAAACTTGACGTCACCTGATCCATCCACAGATCCACACACAGACAACTTATTTTTATATATATAGATATTTTTAACTACGTAAAACTTGCGAATATACAACATTCTTCGCTGTCCCATTGTCAGTGCATATAAATAGATTGTCAGGTTTACTGACTCTTGAAAATGCAACATATAATTGTCAATGAGAAAAACAATCCGTATTCAGATCTATACATCATTATTCTAATGATTGCCCTTGAGCTTTGTTGATGGTGATTGCTAATCGAACATTCCCTGTGGCCCCGTCGTCATTTATATATACCCCTGTGCCCCCCAGCGTCCCCGTTGTAGTTGTGTCCCTGTGTCCAGGTCGTCATTTATATTCCCTGTGTCCCGGTCGTCATTTGTGTCCCGGTGTCCCAGTTTGTAATTTCTCTTTGAGTGTCCCGGTCGTCATTTATATTCCCTGTGTCCCGGTGTCCCGGTCGTCATTTGTGTCTCGGTGTCCCGGTCTTTAATTTCTCTTCGAACAATCCCTGTGTCCCGGTCGTCATTTATATATCCCCCCTGTGCCCCCCGGCGTCCCCGTTGTAGTTGTGTCCCTGTGTCAAGGTCGTCATTTATATTCCCTGTGTCCCGGTCGTGATTTGTGTCCCGGTGTCCCAGTCTGTATTTCTCTTTGAGTGTCCCGGTTGTCATTTATATTCCCTGTGTCCCGGTCGTCATTTGTGTCCCGGTGTCCCGGTCTGTAATTTCATCAGTTGACAAACATGACGTCACTCGACAACATAACACACATAGAACTTATTTTTATATATATATAGATAATACATATATATATATATACTAGCTGTTGGGGTGGCGCTTCGCGCCACCCCAACACCTAGTTGGTGGGGGCGCTTCGCGCCCCCCCCAAGCCCCCCGCGCGCGTAAGTCGTTACGCGCCATAATAGTTACGCGCCATTGTAGTTGTGTCCCTATGTCCCACCTGTGAATATAGATATATATATATATATGGTTTTAACTACGTAAAACTTGCGAATATACAACATTCTTTGCTGTCCCATTGTCTTTGCATATAAATAGATTGTCAGGTTATCCCCCTGTTTCCCCCGGTGTCCCCGTTGTAGTTGTGTCCCTGTGTCCCGGTCGTCATTTATATTCCCTGTGTCCCGGGTCCCGGTCATCATTTGTATCCCGGTGTCCCGGTCTGTATATACATTCGTTTTTTAGTTTTGTTTTTCTCCTTTATTTTTTTCCTTTTTTTTTCTTTTTTAGCTTATTTAGATTTTTAGATTTTTTAGTTTTTTTTATTAGTTTTTAGTTTTTATTTCTTTTTAGTTTTTTTGTCCCGGTCGTCATTTATATCCCCCTGTTTTCCCCCGGTGTCCCCGTTGTAGTTGTGTCCCTGTGTCCCGGTCGTTATTTATTTTTTAGTTTTTTACCTTTTTATAGTTTTTTTAGTTTTTTAGCTTTTTTATTTTTTTATTAGTTTTTAGTTTTTTTGTAGTTTTTGCCTTTTTTTTAGTTTTTTTAGTTTTTTAGCTTTTTTATTAGTTTTTAGTTTTTTTTGTAGTTTTTGCCTTTTTTTAGTTTTTTTAGTTTTTTAGCTTTTTTATTTTTTTTATTAGTTTTTAGTTTTTTTTGTAGTTTTTGCCTTTTTTTTAGTTTTTTCAGTTTTGACGTCACCTGATCCAGTTTTTTCAGGTGACGTCACCTGATCCACGATCCACAGATCCACAGACAACTTATTTTTATATATATAGATAGTTTTTTTTTTTTTACTTATGTCCTGGTCGTCATTTATACTCCCTGTGTCCCGGTGCTTTGTTGATTGCTAATCGAACATTCCTTTTGTCCTGGTCGCTTTCTCTTTGAGTGTCGTCATTTATTAGTTTTTTCCTTTTTTTTTTAGTTTTTTATTGGTTTTTACCTTTATTTTAGCTTATTTTTCAGTTTTTTTCCTTTTTTTTAGTTTTTTTTTATTTTTATTTTTTTTAGTTTTTTACCTTTTTTTAGTTTTTTTAGTTTTTTTAGTTTTTTAGCTTTTTTACTTTTTTTATTAGTTTTTAGTTTTTTTTTGTAGTTTTTGCCTTTTTTTAGTTTTTTCAGTTTTTTTTTTAGTTTTTTATTGGTTTTTACCTTTATAGTTTTTTTAGTTTTTTAGCTTTTTTATTTTTTTTATTAGTTTTTAGTTTTTTTTTGTAGTTTTTGCCTTTTTTTAGTTTTTTCAGTTTTGACGTCACCTAATCCAGTTTTTTCAGGTGACGTCACCTGACACATCCATCCACACATCCATCCACACATCCACAGACAGACAACTTATTTTTATATATATAGATATATATATATATATGCATAAATATATATATCTATATATATAAAAATAAGTTGTCTGTGTGTGGATCTGTGTGTGGATCAGGTGACGTCATGTTTGTCCGCATATGACGTCTGAATTATTTCACACTAATACAAAAGAAGAAAAAAACTAAAAAAGGTAAAAACTACAAAAAAACTAAAAAGAAAAAAAAAAAACTAAAAAAGCTAAAAAACTAAAAAAAACTAAAAAAGGTAAAAATCTAATAACTAAAAAAAAACTGAAAAAAATAAAAAAAGGCAAAAACTACAAAAAAAAATAAAAACTAATAAAAAAACTAAAAAAGCTAAAAAACTAAAAAAAACTAAAAAAAACTAAAAAAAGGTAAAAAACTAAAAAAAACTAAAAACTAAAAAAGAAAAAAACTAAAAAAAAGGAAAAAACTGAAAAATAAAAGAGAAAAAGAAAACTAAAAAAATATGAATAAATATATATAAAAATAAGTTGTTTGTGGGTTATGTCTGTCTGTCTGTCTGTCGAGTGACATCGTGTTTGTCCGCATATGACGTCTGAATTATTTCACACTAATACAAAAGAAGAAAAAAAACTAAAAAAGGTAAAAACTACAAAAAAAAACTAAAAAGAAAAAAAACTAAAAAAGCTAAAAAACTAAAAAAAAATAAAAAAAGGTAAAAAACTAAAAACTAAAAAAACTGAAAAAACTAAAAAAAGGCAAAAACTAAAAAAAAACTAAAAACTAATAAAAAAACTAAAAAAGCTAAAAAACTAAAAAAACTAAAAAAACTAAAAAAAGGTAAAAAACAAAAAAAAACTAAAAACTAAAAAAGAAAAAACTAAAAAAAGGAAAAAACTGAAAAATAAGAGAAAAAGAAAACTAAAAAAATATTAATAAATATAAAAAATATAAATATAAATATAATATAAATTAGCAATCAACAAAGCACCGAGACACAAATGACGACCGGGACACAGGGGAGTATAAATGACGACCAGGACATAAGTAAAAAAAAAAAACTAAAAAAACTAAAAAAATGGTAAAAACTACAAAAAAAACTAAAAACTAATAAAAAAACTAAAAAATCTAAAAATCTAAATAAACTAAAAAAGAAAAAAAAAGAAAAAAGGAAAAAATAAAGGAGAAAAACAAAACTAAAAAACGAATGTATATACAGACCGGACACCGGGATACAATGACGACCGGGACACAGGGAATATAAATGACGACCGGGACACAGGGACACAACTGCAATGGGGACGTTTTGAAAAAACTAAAAAAAGGCAAAAACTACAAAAAAAACTAAAACTAATAAAAAAAATAAAAAAGCTAAAAAACTAAAAAAACTATAAAGGTAAAAACAATAAAAAACTAAAAAAAAAACTGAAAAAACTAAAAAAAGGCAAAAACTACAAAAAAAAACTAAAAATCTAATAAAAAAAGTAAAAAAGCTAAAAAACTAAAAAAACTAAAAAAAGGTAAAAAACTAAAAAAAATAAAAAATAAAAAAAACTAAAAAAAAGGAAAAAACTGAAAAATAAGCTAAAATAAAGGTAAAAACCAATAAAAAACTAAAAAAAAAAAAGGAAAAAACTAATAAATGACGACACTCAAAAGAGAAAAAAAAGGCAAAAACTACAAAAAAAACTAAAAACTAATAAAAAAAATAAAAAAGCTAAAAAACTAAAAAAACTAAAAAAAGGCAAAAACTACAAAAAAAACTAAAAACTAATAAAAAAGCTAAAAAACTAAAAAAACTAAAAAAAAGGCAAAAACTACAAAAAAACTAAAAACTAATAAAAAAAATAAAAAAGCTAAAAAACTAAAAAAAACTAAAAAAACTAAAAAAAAGGTAAAAAACTAAAAAAACTAAAAACTAAAAAAAACTAAAAAAAGGTAAAAAACTAAAAGAACTAAAAAAGAAAAAAATAAATGACGACACTCAAAGAGAAAGCGACCAGGACAAAAGGAATGTTCGATTAGCAATCAACAAAGCACCGGGGACACAGGGAGTATAAATGACGACCCGGGGGAAACAGGGGGATATAAATGACGACCGGGACAAAAAAACTAAAAAGAAAAAAAAACTAAAAACTAATAAAAAAACTAAAAAATCTAAAAATCTAAATAAGCTAAAAAAGAAAAAAAAAGGAAAAAAATAAAGGAGAAAAACAAAACTAAAAAACGAATGTATATACAGACCGGGACACCGGGATACAAATGACGACCGGGACCGGGACACAGGGAATATAAATGACGACCGGGACACAGGGACACAACTCCGGTACACCGGGATACAAATGACGACCGGGACACAGGGAATATAAATGACGACCGGGACACAGGGACACAACTACAACGGGGACACCGGGGGAAACAGGGGGATATAAATGACGACCGGGGACAAAAAAACTAAAAAGAAAAAAAAAACTAAAAACTAATAAAAAAACTAAAAAATCTAAAAATCTAAATAAGCTAAAAAAGAAAAAAAAAAGGAAAAAAATAAAGGAGAAAAACAAAACTAAAAAACGAATGTATATACAGACCAGGGACACCGGGTACAAATTGACGACCGGGACCCGGGACACAGGGAATATAAATGACGACCGGGACACAGGGACACAACTACAACGGGGACACCGGGGGAAACAGGGGGATGTAAATGACGACCGGGACACCGGGACAGGGAATGGTCGATTAGCAATCACCATCAACAAAGCTCAAGGGCAATCATTAGAATCATGAGGTATAGATCTGAATACAGATTGTTTTCCCATGGACCATTATATGTTGCATGTTCAAGAGTCGGTAAACCTGACAATCTATTTATATGCAAAGACAATGGGACAGCAAAGAATGTTGTATATTCGCAAGTTTTACGTAGTTAAAACCATATATATATATCTATCTATATTCACAGGTGGGACATAGGGACACAACTACAATGGCGCGTAGCTATTATGGCGCGTATCGACCTTACGCGCGCGGGGGGGCTTGGGGGGGGCGCGAAGCGCCCCCACCAACTAGGTGTTGGGGTGGCGCGAAGCGCCACCCCAACAGCTAGTATATATATATATACCAACAGCTAGTATATATATATATACTAGCTGTTGGGGTGGCGCTTCGCGCCACCCCAACACCTAGTTGGTGGGGGCGCTTCGCGCCCCCCCCCCAAGCCCCCCCGCGCGCGTAAGTCGTTACGCGCCATAATAGTTACGCGCCATTGTAGTTGTGTCCTATGTCCCACCTGTGAATATAGATAGATATATATATATGGTTTTAACTACGTAAAACTTGCGAATAGTACAACATTCTTTGCTGTCCCATTGTCTTTGCATATAAATAGATTGTCAGGTTTACCGACTCTTGAACATGCAACATATAATGGTCCATGGGAAAACAATCTGTATTCAGATCTATACCTCATGATTCTAATGATTGCCCTTGAGCTTTGTTGATGGTGATTGCTAATCGACCATTCCTTGTCCCGGTGTCCCCGGTCGTCATTTACATCCCCCTGTTTCCCCCGGTGTCCCCGTTGTAGTTGTGTCCCTGTGTCCCGGTCGTCATTTATATTCCCTGTGTCCCGGGTCCCGGTCGTCATTTGTATCCCGGTGTCCCCGGTCTGTATATACATTCGTTTTTTAGTTTTGTTTTTCTCCTTTATTTTTTCCTTTTTTTTTCTTTTTTAGCTTATTTAGATTTTTAGATTTTTTAGTTTTTTATTAGTTTTTAGTTTTTTTTTCTTTTTAGTTTTTTTGTCCCGGTCGTCATTTATATCCCCCTGTTTTCCCCCGGTGTCCCCGTTGTAGTTGTGTCCCTGTGTCCCGGTCGTCATTTATATTCCCTGTGTCCCGGTCGTCATTTGTATCCCGGTGTACCGGTCTGTATATACATTCGTTTTTTAGTTTTGTTTTTCTCCTTTATTTTTTTCCTTTTTTTTTCTTTTTTAGTTTATTTAGATTTTTAGATTTTTTAGTTTTTTTATTAGTTTTTAGTTTTTTTTTCTTTTTAGTTTTTTTGTAGTTTTTACCTTCTTTTTAGTTTTGTTAATTTTTTTTTTTACTTGTGTCCTGGTCGTCATTTATACTCCCTGTGTCCCGGTGCTTTGTTGATTGCTAATCGAACATTCCTTTTGTCCTGGTCGCTTTCTCTTTGAGTGTCGTCATTTATTTTTTTCTTTTTTAGTTCTTTTAGTTTTTACCTTTTTTAGTTTTTTTTTAGTTTTTAGTTTTTTTAGTTTTTTACCTTTTTTTAGTTTTTTTAGTTTTTTTAGTTTTTTAGCTTTTTTATTTTTTTTATTAGTTTTTTAGTTTTTTTGTAGTTTTTTGCCTTTTTTTTAGTTTTTTTAGTTTTTTAGCTTTTTTATTAGTTTTTAGTTTTTTTGTAGTTTTTGCCTTTTTTTAGTTTTTTTAGTTTTTTAGCTTTTTTATTTTTTTTATTAGTTTTAGTTTTTTTTGTAGTTTTTGCCTTTTTTTTGTTTTTCAGTTCTTGACGTCACCTGATCCAGTTTTTTCAGGTGACGTCACCTGATCCACGATCCACAGATCCACAGACAACTTATTTTTGTATATATAGATAGTTTTTTTTTTTTTACTTATGTCCTAGTCGTCATTTATACTCCCTGTGTCCCGGTGCTTTGTTGATTGCTAATCGAACATTCCTTTTGTCCTGGTCGCTTTCTCTTGAGTGTCGTCATTTATTAGTTTTTTCCTTTTTTTTTTTTTAGTTTTTTATTGGTTTTTACCTTTATTTTAGCTTATTTTTCAGTTTTTTTCCTTTTTTTTAGTTTTTTTTTTATTTTTTATTTTTTTTAGTTTTTTACCTTTTTTTAGTTTTTTTAGTTTTTTTAGTTTTTTAGCTTTTTTACTTTTTTTATTAGTTTTTAGTTTTTTTTTGTAGTTTTTGCCTT